>NC_082388.1:24062882-24098516 GCF_031168955.1 Gadus macrocephalus
TACGTTGTTAGCACGGGTACACTCTTAGTTGGCGTACGTTGTTAGCGAGGGTACACTCTTAGTTGGCGTACATTGTTATGCTCAAACGAGATTGGAGGACGCTTTAGATAAACGCTCCCACCAAATATATGAACACACGAATAAGGATGACTCCGAAACAATTGTTCAGTCGTACAGATTAACAGGACCAATGCTTTGGATTGGCCAATCTTGCGTAAGCTGGTTGTGTTGAAAACAAGGACAAAGGCAATTGTGTCTATCAGAGTTCATCCAATTGAAGAGTATATTGAACGGTACTGATGGGCTCAGATCTAGGCATCCCTCTCTTGTCTTCATGGTCTCTTATTTTACTTTCAAATCCCTTTGTTAAATTGATTTTTGTTAGCTTTTATCTAAGATAATGTGCCTTCTGTGTGACTACGCCAAAATACATAGAAACATAACAATACAAGAGAATGTACTCTTACTGTTCGGACCACCATTCTTCCTGGAAAAAGAGCCCTTCACTGCCTTCGCTTTCTGATTATAATCTATGTTTATTTATGGAGATGGCTGTGCTGTGTTTACTGATGTGTGCTGTGGGGTTGTGGGTTTGACCTGCCTGGGATGGAGTCTCTGGGCTGTGGTCGGCACGGTGACAGGAGAGAGAGAGAGAGAGAGAGAGAGAGAGAGAGCGAGAGAGAGAGAGAGAGAGAGAGAGAGAGAGAGAGAGAGAGAGAGAGAGAGAGAGAGAGAGAGAGAGAGAGAGCACTGCTCTTCACTCTTCCCCTGGGACTTCATCGTGTCTCTAAGGCACATGAATAAGGGATGAGTTTACACTCCCTACCCAGCCTATCTCACTCAGTCATTTCTCTTCATTTTCCAGTTATTGCTTTCTTATTAAAATTCAAATATGAGTGTGGGTGAGTGTTGTAAGAAGACCCTTTCTACGTTGGCTTGCTCTCCAGACTTTTTATTTTTTTCATCACTGGCATGCCCTTGTGTGTGTTTGTGTATCTTTCTCTCTCTCTCTCTCTCTCTCTCTACCTCTCTCTTTCTCTCTACCTCTCTCTGTCTCTCTCTCTCTCTGTCTCTCTCTCTCTCTCTCTCTCTCTCTCTGTCTCTGTCTCTCTGTCTCTCTGTCTCTCTCTCTCTCTCTGTCTCTCTGTCTCCTCTCTCTCTCTCTCTCTCTCTCTCTCTCTCTCTCTCTCTCCCTCTCTCTCTCTGTCTCTCTGTCTCTCTGTCTCTCTGTCTCTCTGTCTCTCTGTCTCTCTCTCTCTCTCTCTCTCTCTCTCTCTCTCTCTCTCTCTCTCTCTCTGTCTCTCCCTCACTCTCTTATCTTTCTGCCTCTCTTCCCCTTTGGCCTATTTACACACCACTCTCTCTCTTTGTCTGGGTCCCATGGGTCCTGTTGTGGTTGCAAATGTTAATTCATTGACTTATTGATTACCTTGTTAGTGTGTTTGCCTGTGAGCGTTGCCTCTGTCCTCTGTGGGGGATCTTCTGGCCCCGCCTCGAGCCACCGGGCGTGAGTCATACAGATGAGTGGATCCCTGTGGTCTGGGGGAAGGCATGGATGAATGGAGAGACCGGTTGAAACGCGAGTAAACGATGGAGTTCTGTTCTGAGTGCAAAACACAGAGAATAAGCCCATTCTGTTTCAGTATTTTTTTTTTTTAAAGCTTTGTTTTGTTGATTAGATCATTTTTACCACCTCTAGTGGGTGACTGACACGTGATGCATTGCAATGTGCACTGGGGGGTTCATGCAATTAGGCAGATTGAACTTCAGCGAGTGTCAAAGGTCAGATTGGAAAATAGTAATGTTGGGACTGGGCCACGCCCCTCTCATGTGTTATGCATGGGGAACATGTGAGAAGAGGTGATTCCAGCAGCAGTTATACCTGTATCCTTCATTTTACTAAAATACATCCCACAGCTCTCTGAGATCCATCTTTTTCACAATATTCCACTTATCTAAAACACGGACAGGTGGAAAAGGACAGACCTACAACAGGACAGACAGAAAGACAGCAATACAGACAGACAGACATAATTCATTGCGGCTTTTCCATGTCCAACATACACTTAATCATACTCTTCTGCTGTCCTTAACTCCCCGTCTCCTGGTTCAGCTGCACATGTGGATGATCAATGAAAGACTATTGCTATGGAAATGTTGAGGGAACCCCCAAAAAAAAGAAACATCTTGGAAGAGAGATTACACAAAGAGCAAGCGGCCACGATAGAAGAGATAAATCACAATTGTAGAAGACCATGTGTGAGATATCTGTACTCTTATCCATTTATCTGTGCGTGTGTGTGTGTGCATGCGTGTGTGTCTGTGTCTGTGTGTGTGTGTGTGTGTGTGTTTGTGTGGGTGTGTGCATGTGTGTGGTTGGTGTTCCATCTTTTGTCTTGAAAATGATGTACTGTTCATAGAAAATTGCTCAACACATGAGTTGACTTAGCTATTAATTAATAGAGTTTAAAAACTCATCCAGTCAATTCCACCTCAAATATTAAAAGATCTACGCTCCGATAATCAAACATTTTGTCAAATAACCTTGAGCCAACGTCCCACTTGGAGAGGAGAGGAGAATAATAACCAGATAGATAGCTTTGCGACGAAACACACATTTTGACTTTGATTTGGACTAAAATCGTAATACGCATTAGCCGTTTGGAGTGAATGTGTTAATCCCTAACAGGTCAGTACTTTAACATGAGGAATATACGGGATGTGGATGACACAGGGGTTGGAATTTCACCACATCAAGGGGGCTCACAAACCCACAACGCATGCGTTTTGTTCAAAAGAGGAGCCAGTAAAACCGATGAGCATGAAGTTTCAGAGCAGGGAGGCTGACTACGGCTGAGTGTGATGCCGGACAGGGGGGGGGCGTCTTGCAACAGCTAAGCCCCGTCCCTCTCCGTGTAGCTGAGCTTCCCAACTCAGACATATAACACAGCTCCTAAGGTCCTACAGATGGATGAACAAAAGCAAAAGTCAGCCGGGCTCAATGTTGACATGAAGGGAAACGGTTGTGTGATGGGGGTGTGTGTGTGTGTGTGTGTGATGGGATGCATGTGATCTGCGTGTTTATGTGTGTGTGTGCATGCAATGGTGTGTGAGTGTGTGTGTGTGCAAGCATGGGATGGTGTGTGTGTGTGTGTGTTGGCAGGCAGTTATGTGATCTGTGTGTGTATGTGTGTGTGTGTTTCTGTGTGTGTTGGCATGCATGTGATATACGTTGTGTACGTGCATGTGATACCGTGTGTGTGTGTGTGTGATTACTGCAGGGTGGCATAAATGAGCAGTATTTTACAGTAAGCCCCAGAAAAAGCACCAGGAACTCTCTATGAGCAACACTCACCCTACATGTATCATCAATTAGGTTTTCACGTTTCACATCCATTTATTATAGATGCATATTGCCTACCTTACAGAATGTGTATTGTGGATTTGTGGATAGTCTTGATTGCCAAACAACAGGGACTTAGTAAGCTAGCAGAAAAAGAAATAGCGAGAGAGAGAGAGGAGAGAGAACGAGAGTAAAAACCAACAAGACCGTATAAGGCTACTTTAGTTTCTGGTCTGTAAACATAAATAGAGGTGTGTGTTTGCGTGTGTGTGTGTGTGTGTGTGTGTGTGTGTGTGTGTGTGTGTGTGTGTGTGTGTGTGTGTGTGTGTGTGTGTGTGTGTGTGTGTGTGTGTGTGTGTGTGTGTGTCTGTGCATGTGTTAACACTAATGTTTGTCTGTGATTTAGACACTGTTTCCAAAGAAAACAAGTTGGATGTGGGAGTTGCTATCATCTTCACAGCGGCGCGTTTCTCCGCCAACAGTAAAAAACTAAAAACATTTCGATTTTGAGGCCTTTCTGGCCGCGCTGCCTGCCGTATCTCGTGACGTCCCCCCCGAGCCAAGGACAACACCGGGGGGAAACGAAGTCCCTGCCTGCGCGCCACAAGAAGGAACCCCAATTTAAATTGATAGTGTAATATAATTTCTCCCATTTTATAATGTCCCGAGTGCTGCTCTGCCTCCCAACATGTTAGAGTCGGGTTTTAGGTCCGTCAGACGTTCCAGAAACGGGATGATTTCTCATCCTCGTGCAGTCGCTCTGCGTTTTTAAAGGAGTTCAGGGACGGAGGCGAGGAATGCGTTTGGAAGACGGACAAGATGGGGAAGTAGAGGGGGGGAAATGGAGAAGGTGTAAAGATCTGCGGTCGGGAGAGAAAGCAGGTGGAACTGAGGGTCCAGTATGGGACTCATGTCTGAATAATGGTACGGTCCGCCGGGTCAAACTCCCCCTAAACATCACCCTGGGTATACTCCCCAATGTCTGTTTTCAGGAGAGGGTCCGTGTGTGTGTGTGTGTGTGTGTGTGTGTGTGTGTGTGTGTGTGTGTGTGTGTGTGTGTGTGTGTGTGTGTGTGTGTGTGTGTGTGTGTGTGTGTGTGTGTGTGTGTGTGTCGGGGTCAGTGTTTGTGTATGTGTCCTAGTGTATCTCTACTATAATGTGCATGAGGGATTTCAACTGCATCCAGGTCTTCCTATCCTGAGATAGATCTAGACCAGGGAGGGAGGGAGGGAGGGAGGGAGGGAAGGATGGAGAGAGAGAGAGACAGACTGAAGGACAGACAGACAGACAGACAGACAGACAGACAGACAGACAGACAGACAGACAGACAGAAGAGTGAGGTGACATGGAGGATCAGGGGGGCTGAGGGCTCATCTGTTAAACTAATTTGTTCATTCTTGCTTCCTTTCTCTTTTCTTTTCCTTCTTTCCGTCCAAATTGGCAAAAGCGGCGCTTGACAAATACGCATGCAATGTTACATTCTCATATTTGTCACGGTTCCACTGATCTAAAGACCCCGAAGAGAATAACGAGTGGTTGCTAAACCCTTTCCTGTTAATATTGACATGGTTTTACTCCGCTCACGTCGTTATTTACCCAGTCAGTCCGGGCCAGCGACCGCTCTCCTCTCCTCCTGACACTGATACAGGTTATTAACCAAGAGTCCGCAGTAGCCCTGGCTCCATGTTACGCTACGCACACAGTGTTTGTGTGAGTGTGTTTGTGTGTGAATGTGTATGTGTGTATGTGTGCGTGTGTCTGTTTGTGTGTGCGTGTTTGTCTGTGTGTGTGTGTGTGTGTGTGTGCGTGTGTGTGTGTGTGTGTGTGTGTGTGTGTGTGTGTGTGTGTGTGTGTGTGAATGTGTATGTGCGTGTGCGTGCGTGCGCGCGCGCGCGTATGCGCTGTCCACAAGACGACCTCTGATTGGAGCGTGTAATGTGGTTGCGCAGCAAAGTGAATGGAACATTGGGTTTTGATTGCTCCGGAGTCCCAAGATTTACTTACATATCGTCGATGCTCTCCAACCCAAATCCCCCGCAGGGATTTGAGAGCATAATCATTGGCTTTATACGTAATCATTGTTGTTCAGGCTTCACCAACGACATGATCAAGAGTGACAGGGTTTTTTCTTCTTCTGACCAACGGTGTCTCGAGAACAGTAGCCTAAATTGCCGACTATTACAATCCATTGGAGTATAAGAGTTATGCATTATTTTTCTAAGACAGCCATGGAGGGAACACCAAAGTGTTGTTTGGGTTCCATTGTCTTACACACTGAGGCTACATTTACATGATGACGGTCTGAACAGAAGATGCAAAAGTGGCGTCGCGTCTTGTTGGATTATTTCCATGCGTCGGACCGTCAAGCTGCTCTGGCAGCTCTAATAAACTTACAGGAGTCTTTCCACGAAATGTACAGGATCTGTACAGATAGTATTACTGAACAGAGAAGGATCTGTAATTATGTTTTAGTTTTTTCGCGGCGCAGATAAGAGAAGAAGGAAGATTCTACGCATGCGCTCAGACATTGAGGTGTTGTGTGATAGAGTATCACAGCACCACCTATCCGCCTGAAATGCATACCCAATCGAATTCCAAACGCTCGTCTAAACGCGGAATAAAAAGTGAAGACGCGACGCCACTTTTGCGTCTTCTGTTCAGACCGTCATCGTGTAAACTTACACTGTAGGCCTATGTTATCTCTGTGAAGCCACAGCAAGGCAGATAGGCCCGGCACAAGAATAGATGGATGTTATTGGTGATGCCAGCAAAAAAACGACCGTATTGCCTCATGCGAAGTTGTTCGCGTTTGCTTAACAGAATATTTTACAAACCCAATGACATATGACTTGCAAAAGTCCAGAACTGTTTTTCCTTTGTTTTTCCTTTTCTGTGGGTTATCTGGGTATAAAGGCTATGTTTTCCATTGGATTATCGCATCGCATCATTAAGAAAAGACAGCTGTATAATTTGAACTACCGTCAAATGCGTCTTAAAAAATACATAACGTCATGTGGTCGCAAAAGTTAGTGCATTAACACGGTTACCTTTTCATTAGCGGCTGTGGTTGTGAAGGGCGGTGACCGTGTCGGTTCATCCGAACCACCGTTACCGTGGTCGGCTCGCTTGCACTGCCTACCCCGCCCCCATAGCTCCACCAGATGGAGACAATCGACCTATTTCCCCGGTAGACCTCCTTCCCAGAACAGCCGTCGGATTGCTTAACCCCCCTCTCTCTATAAAAGAAGATAGAAGACATTTCAAACGTTGAATTCTTCCTTGAGGCTCTATTTGTCTTACTTTGTGGCTATTATCGTCAATTTAATCAAAATGTTTTGAGGACTTGTTTATCTGCTTTGTTGTTTTCTGAGTGACATCAGCTGCACTGTAGGAGGCCGTCAGGTTTTCTTATCATCATCACCACACCCTCAGCAGGTCCTTTCATGTGAAGCCAGGAGGATCAGTAGGCCTAGTGTTGGTGTGTGTGCATGCTCCCTTTGAAATTGTGTGTCACACCGAGAGTTTGGGCAGTTCTGTGTGTGTGGTTAGTTTGAGGTTAATATGTGTGTGTGTGTGTGTGTGTGTGTGTGTGTGTGTGTGTGTGTGTGTGTGTGTGTGTGTGTGTGTGTGTGTGTGTGTGTGTGCATGCGTTAGTGTGTGTGTGTGTGGTTAAGTCGTGGTTTGTTTCTGTATGTGCGCCCACATGAAAGTTTGTAGTTGTATCTGTTGTTAGTTTGAGGTTTGTGTTGTTCTGTGCGTGTGTTTGTGTGATTATGTGTGTGTGTGTGTGTGTGTGTGTGTGTGTGTGTGTGTGTGTGTGTGTGTGTGTGGGAGAGAGCGAAAGTGAGGGCGGGAGGGAAAGAGACAGACTTCTTGCCTTCTGCTCATTAGTCTAGTGGTGTTTAGATTGAGTGCCTGATCCACAGAGCGCCATAAAACAGCTGATTTAGGAACAATAAGAGACCACAGCATTGGCCACCAGAAGCACTAGGTAGTGTAAGGAAGTGTGTATGTGCCTGTGTGTGTGTGTGTGTGTGTGTGTGTGTGTGTGTGTGTGTGTGTGTGTGTGTGTGTGTGTGTGTGTGTGTGTGTGTGTGTGTGTGTGTGTGTGTGTGTGTGTGTGTCTGTGTGTGTCTGTGTGTGCGTGTGTGTGATTGCCTATGTATATGTATGTTTTGCAGTGCCCCACAAATCATAGTATTTCCAGCAGCTTTCATCACATGGTTTGTACGTTCATTGACAGAACATATTATATCTTGAAGAATATACAGTACTTTGTTCCTAATGATTTTCCTTATACACAAGAGGGAACAGCTGCCTGGTCCTGCTGTCCAATATACTCTCTCTCTCTCTCTCTCTCTCTCTCTCTCTCTCTCTCTCTTTCTCTGTCTCTCGTCTTTCTCTCTCTCTCTCTCCTTTCTCTGCCTCCCTCGCCTCTCTGCCTCTCTCTCTCTTTCTGCCTCTCTCTGTCTCTCTCTCTCTCTCTCTCTCTTTCTGCCTCTCTCTCTCTCTCTCTCTCTCTCTCTCTCTCTCTCTCTCTCTCTCTCTCTCTCTCTATATATATATATATATATATATATATATATATATATATGCATACATATAGGCCTGTATACAGTTGTACATTCTGCAACACATAGCCATCTGTAAAAGATGAGGGAATGCTCATGGGAAAATTGGCAGTTTGAAATGTCTTTCAACTGAATGCCTTGAGGAACTAACAACTGCTTTTCCATTAGCTCTGAATGCTTTACCCAGTGGGTGGTACGTTCTCGTTGTGGTCAGACTCACTCTCACACGCAGACTCACACACGCACACACGTACGCACACTCAAAAAATCTTTCCTTCAGACATATTTATCTATGGTATTCTCACTTTCTCTCACGCGCACACACACACACACACACACACACACACACACACACACACACACACACACACACACACACACACACACACACACACACACACACACACACACAAAGAACATTTTATTGGGTAATTGCAAATGGGTTATAATATTTGCCTTTGGTAACCGACGTGTACTCATGAAGCCAAATGAGACCCCATAGCTTTCCTATACCCCTGTGCTTCAAGTGAAAGTTGGCCCTTAATGAAAACGAACAAATTAGACCGTAAAATGCCATCTCACAGTCGGTCCTTGGACAACCATCATATTTTTAAATAGTTTTTCAACTTGACAATCACATTTTCCGCCACCATTTTCCTGTTCCTGGTCAGGGTTGGAAGGGGTTGTGAGTCTAGAAAAGCCTAGAGTCTAGTGTATTATACCAGAGCTTTATAGTCGAGGAGAGAAACTATTTACCAAAACAAAGAAGACCAAAGAGGTAACTATGCCATTATAGTCAGCGACTTGCCAACTAATTGGACCTGTGTTTCATGTGGTTAGTGTCTTATTCATGCGCTTGCATACCTCCTATGAGTGTGAGTCACCAACACTGGTCTCTCAGCGGCTGACTGTATTGGTCCTTTGACGCCGCTAACTAGCTCGTCTACAGCCAGACGCGGATGCTGTGGTCGCTAACTTACTCATGAGCCAAAGGTTTTGTCCCTAATCACTTCTCAAACCTTCGGCACTAACAGTAAACATACTTTTCGTCTCACATAGCTTCCCCCACTGGGATCAACTCATATTATTCTAAATGTTTTATTATGTGTTTATGTTGGACACAACTTTTTTTATTTCTATTCATTCAAGTAAGTCATATAAGTAATGCTGATATCATTGTATCCTTCATTGTTCATATTCATATTCATATTAGTAGTAGAAGTAGTAATAGGCTAGAAGTAGTAGTTGCTATGCTCTCTTAGTTTACTATTTGATATGAATATGAATTTTATGTCAGTCATAATGTCCCATTATTTTCTCAATGTTTGTGTGTCGTTATAAATATAAATAAAGCAAGCTATAAAGCATTTTTAATATGCTTCATAGGACCTTTTTAGTAACACGATTAGTAACACAATTCTCATTATATTAGCTTGCATTGCCCTCTATTGGCAAGAGTCAGGATTGCAACCATACCGTCGAAATCAATAATGAGAAAATGGTTATTAATTCCATGGTTATTATTTTCCCCGAAATAGCCACTATATTTTGGTGATTTAAATACATACACATAGACAGCCTATTAAATTCACAATAGTAAAGTGCATGGACGTATTAAGAGAACATGCGCTGACAATAGACAAATAAACACAGACACTGCATTGGCCTTTGGGTCGCAAGTCAAAGTCGTCGCCATATTGGAGAGGCAAAGACCGGCGCGTGATCAAATGCGAAAGTGGAAAGGTAAACGGGCTAGCTGCGTTTATTTTGTATATAAATAGCCCTATGCTGTCTACATTTCTAAACCGATTACAGTTGATCGTTTTTTTCAAGTGCTCATGAACCATGTGGACTAAAATATTAAATAAAAAAATAGTAAAAATATGTACATAATGATCAATATTTTACACCTTTAAATCGGTGTAAAAACGTTAAAAGCTCCCCAGTATATCGCATTGGTTTACAGGCCAGTCTTGCCCTCTCCAATATGGCGCCGACGTTGACGTATCCCAGCTACAGTTGTGGTCCGCACGGCGTCTGTGTATACAAGTCTGCGTCCGCGCTGACATCCATCGATGACATCGGTGCAGCATCGTTCGACTCCGGCTGCGAACCGTTTTCCGTGTGTCGTCAGTTCCGTGAACGTAGCGTACCCTCGGTGGAAAAATAAGGTAGAGGATTAGAAGGACGGGATCCTCTGCTTAGTCGATGCCAGTCGGTTCCCCTGGTCTTGTAAAAATATCCATGAGCGAGAGCACACGATCGTTGCGTGGTATTTCTTCATTTGGATTGGATATTTGGAATTGATCACGTCTAAGGAAGGCACTAAGTGGGATGCACTTAGCCTGTTATTAGCTTGCAGCGGTAGCCATCCGAACACCTTACACCAGGACCAACCCCTCGGGTAAGACATCTCTTCCATTTCCACCCGAGTTGTGCCCTTTTTTCCTGATATTCTCAATTGCATCTGATCACAATACCATCAGGAATGGGTCGTTTTACAAATATACAATAGCAGTTTCCTCCTAATATCCTTTCATTAAATAAAAAACGCAGGCCCTCTGTAAACTATCAGTTAACCAATGTCAACACAGTCTTTATTATTCCTTATTTACAATCAACACCGAACCGTTTTCTAATTCGGTATCGGCCCGTTTAAACAGCATCCACGGCGGTCGTGCTTGTGTGTAGCATGATGTGTGTTTGACAGCACCGACGTCTGATTGGCTGAGCGCTGCGCTACGTGCTGGGGATCCACCTGCTCCGCGCTGCACCTGTCTCGTAGGTGCGCATATGGATCCTATATGTGAAGGGAGGCGCTTCCCTGGGTCCACGCATCCATTCATCCATTAGTGTTTTTCTCACATTTTCACACCGAAACAAAGTCCAGAGTCACCTTTTATTGACCAAACCATAGCTATGCCTACTCTATCAGATAACAAGTATGATATGTTTTTCTATTCATGGTCTTGTTTGTTTTGAAGTACTAGTAAAAGTAGAGTGGAGCTGTTGTAAACCTGCTGTGGTTATTGACCATATTACCCTGACACCACACTGTATCCAACTTATGTATACTTATTTAAAACTGCCTGGGCATTAAGTCTTGCAAGTGACTCTCTTACAACTTTTCATGCTATCGCCTCTGTGCTCATATTTGACAACATAGTGACGGTTTTACTGGAACCACCTACTTCTACGGCCCGGGCCACAAACTTCATAGATCTAGATTGTGGCACCCCTTTCTATTTGTTTTGTAGTGTGCATGTGTGTGTACATTGGGTTTTATTCGGTTTATTCAGTGCGATGTTTGTCTTTGGAACCCACACCCTGCTCAGCGGCCCAAAAGCCCAGATAAGCTGTTCTGTTGTCCGTTGGCCCTGCCTGTTCTTTGTCATCGGACGGGCTCGCTGTTTGCCCTCGCCGTTTATTTAGGCTTCCTCTTCTTTGCATTCATAATTACGGCAAATAAATGAAAAATATCAGAGCATCATAATGCTTCCCGTATAGGTCTGTCATTACAAACAACATGGGGGAAATGCCGATTCACAAATGTGGTCGTGTGTGTGTGTGTGCGCGTGTGCGTGCGGTTCACGTCAGCATTGGCTAGCTGTACGGTGTTGAGCCGGTGTTGCTACAACCTCGGCTGGCCAGCGGCTCCCCTCTTCACTGGGATTGTGGCAGTGGCCTCGGAGGCTACTCAGTGCTGAGCCGTAACATGAAGTGTTCACTTGACCAGAGCAGTTCATGGTGCTCTCTCTGTCCTTCGTGGGGGATACCTCTCATTCAAAGCCCCGGCCATTTGTGAAAAAACGAATAATGGGAGTATTTATGAGTGGTACTCATCACAACTGTAACGAGGTGCGAGTGCAGCCATGATAATGACCTTTTATTCTCTTTTTGTTTTTCCCCTCTTCCCTCTCTGGCCTTTCTCCCCCTCTCCCTCTCTGTCTCTGACTCTCTCTCCACTGGTTTCTCATTCTCTCCCTGCTGGTTTCTCTCCCATTTTCTCCCGCTCTACCTCCCTATCTTCACCCCCCCCCCCCCCCCCCCTAGTCTACGATGACAGACGGCATCATGAGCAAGGCAGCCACCATGGAGATCCCCATCAACAGCAACGGAGACACGGGGACGTTACCCGAGGATGACAGCCTTGAACAGGTAGGCCTCCCGCTTCAAGATGGCCGAGCCCCGACTCACACACGATGCGTCATGTGAACACAAACAAGTGACAATAAGTTGTTGTTTTTTTTCTGGCCGAGTTCGCCAATAGCTGCCTCTTTTCTTTTTTTTAACGATTGTTTCCAGAATTTCTCCGTCAACCAGAAAGTCTCCATAGTCTACACGGCTGAAACCAAGCCAACTGCCAACACATGTTGAAATGTGTAATTGTATCATGCTCTGTTACAAAGTGTAACAAGTGGATTTAATCTCCATTGTCGTTTCACTGAGACAGTGAGTCGGCTGTTCTACCTCCACAGTCGTAGGCTTGTGTCACTACATCAGGGAGCTAAGGGGGGATGGGGGGGGGGGGGGGGGGGGGTGGTGGGGGCGGTAATCCACTGGGGAATGTTTTCGTTAGGAGTCCTCTGGTCTCCGTGGGAACCAGTGGTTCCACTAACGGCTGCCACGGCCTGTAGGGCAACCTCAGAGTGCAGCGTGCACGTAGCCTGTGTTTGCTGAACTCCCACCTTACCTGACTGCTGCTGGATGAATATGGGCAGATCAGAACTGAATTACCAAATGACAGTAAACGGCTGGAATCCAGTACTGCCGTGGTCAGGAATCGTGGTTCACCTTTTTAGATTTGCAAGGGTTGCAGGGGGAGAGTTTTTTTAAATGATGGAACAGGTTTTGTGTCTTGGTTGGGTGCTTGCTTGGCCTAGGGCCACACCTGGTTCAATAAATGGTTCTCGGCCACATAATGTCTTGGATCCTGTTTGAGGCTCTGTTGAAACAAAAGTCTATTTGTTAACCAAGCGTGTGACGTGGTAGTGAGGCGATGTTATCAGTACAGTCCTCCAGTATTGTCGCTCTTTAAGGAAATTGGAAACTTGCCCTGGCATCTAGTGTCTGTCTTCCATAACATGACGTGTTGGAAAGTAATAGGGCTACTAATTACTACAATGGAGGAGGAAGGCTGATGGGTCAGAAAGTGATGACACCACCTCGGCAGCAGTGTTTTTCCGCATTTTTTTACTTATTCTTCTATCTTGAGTCAGGCAGCAGAGAAAATTGTGTTGTTTTTTCAGTTGTCACAAAATCTGTTGGCGCACATCGTTGAATAAGCTAGTGGCCAAGGTCAATGATATGACCTTGGCCCACATCGTCAAGAAGTCAATGTTTTATTCCACGGTATGTTTCCAAGTTCGAATGTGTTCCCCATGAGCAATGGCGAGTTCACTGGCTCTGGATGTTAACCAGTTGTCATGGCAACTGAATCAAATGCGATGAATCGAAAGCAGAGAGTGTGTGTGTTGTCCTTGGACATTTAGCCCCTCAAAGGAATCCTGATATTCGAAGGTACTGTTCACTGTCCAAATGTTAAGTATGTCAAGGTACGGGCTTAAAGATATGCTGATCTCTCCATCCACAATCAGCACCGCCCGGATGTTCGAGATCCAAGCTGTACCTTATCCTATTTTAATTTATGTCCTCATGTTTATTCTTTTGATATTTTGATTTCAGTTCTGTTCAAATTTGTCATTGTACTTCTTCATTTACTTTTTACTTTGTGTGTGTGTGTGTGTGTGTGTGTGTGTGTGTGTGTGTGTGTGTGTGTGTGTGTGTGTGTGTGTGTGTGTGTGTGTGTGTGTGTGTGTGTGTTTGTGTGTGTTCTCACGTGCTTCATCTCTGTACAGGCTGCTAAGCTCCAGTGGAGCTTAGATGAGAAGGTAGGATACTCCAGAGACACCAGGGTGAGCAAGCCAGCAGTGTGTATTACACTCTTTGTGTGTGTGTGTGTGTGTGTGTGTGTGTGTGTGTGTGAGACACGGTTGTCACAATAACCACCCCTCTCTGTACAAATGTAGATGGCGACAGACATACAGTATATCCGGAGCAACACTGGGTTTGGTTCAATCACTGTATGAAGCCAAAGCTGTACACTGATTACTGCAGTAGGAATATGCTGAAATGTAACAAAACAAGAGAATTCCCACACAATTAATAAGTCACGAATAGTGTGGTCGAGTTGGACAGGCGGCCTCTAACTCCCATCTGGTGCTCAGCATGACTCACATTTGTATTTGTATAATGGACAAACCACAACACAATATGTGTTTTCATTACAGACTCTACCCAGACTCTGGTTTTGTGACTTCCTCAGTGTGTTTGTGTGCGTGCGTGTTTGTGTTATTTTCTTCCATTAGTGCCTTGCTCAATGGTTTGGGCTTTCTAGTAAGGACAAACCGTTGTGTATAGCTTCAGTCAGTGACTCTCAGCCCTAACTAACTAACTCTAGATGTAGAGGCCAGGACAATGTCTGAAACATGGCGATGTCTCCTATCTGTGTGTCACCTTTTAACATGTCCTGTAGTGTGTGTGTGTGTGTGTGTGTGTGTGTGTGTGTGTGTGTGTGTGTGTGTGTGTGTGTGTGTGTGTCGGGGGACTGTTCTTAAATGGCCTGGTCAGAGAGACAAGCCGGCGTGTGGGTTGTGTGTTCACTTGTGTTTTGTGTGCGTGTGCTTTTGTGGGTGTTCTTCATGCACAAGGGTGAGTGTGGACAATTATCATCTAATTGTCTCCAAACTGTCTCCTAACTGTGAACTAGCCAGTTTGTTGTGTGCTCTCGTTCAGCTTGGTGTGCATATATACGTAAGAATGCAGTTGACAGAACGGAACACTGAGTGGGGGGAGGAGGGGGTGGTCTGGGTTTGTTTACAATGAGGAAATTACAACTTCCCACCCCCACACCCATTGCAGTCTTCCTGAGTTTCGTCACTAAGTTTCCGTTGGGCTTAACCCGGTGCTCTTGAGACAGGACTAACTTGCAAGAGGGGTCAATGCTCACAGTATGGTTCTCAGCATGTTAGGAGGAAATAAAAACAAGGTTGTTGTTAAATGTGCCGGTACTGGTATCAACAGACAAATATTTCCCAAGGCTGATTATGGAAAGCTGTATGCAATAAGGCAAAACTCTGTAATGGATCTTGTCAAGTATTTGTGTTGGGTCCAAACTGGGATATAACCTCTCCCAACCAATTTATTTATTCAAAGCTAGGGCAGGCAATTTATTTGAGAAGGAGTTTTTTGCATATTATTTTTTCTCTTTAAATCCCAACAGCAATAAAAAAAAAGTGCTCGGACAAAAAAAAACAAAGAATCTTGTATATGTGGCCGTCTGGGCTGGCCTGTCATAAGCCAATCAAATCGTTGAATTCGCTAGAATGAAACGATTGGATGGCCTACTGTCTGTCTAGCTACCCGGCCCCATTGGCGCAGACCTGTTGCTAAAGCCAGCGACAGCGCTAGGGTTTTGGGGGAGTGGCTGTGGCGGGCGGCCTGAAGGGGAGGTCGGGATCTTATTTGGTTTAATTCTTGCTTACTCTAGCTGGGTTCTCTTGATTGCCCTCCCTAGCTTTAAATAGTGTTTTACGCAATGGAAACAAAATTTGCACAGAAGGTTTGAATTTAATTTCAGGACCCAATTTTGTCTGGTTCATGTTATCTTTGGACAAAAGGTTTTTATTTCAAGAAGCATGTATATGGCTATTTGCACACCGTGTATATGGCCATAAACATGGCATGTATATGGCTGTCCCATATACATTCTCACTGCATAGCAGCACTCTATCAATGAGGTGGGTTAATCATTAGCAGTCAGCTATCTTTCCCTTTGTTGTTCCTTGCCTTTTCCACTGTGTTCCAGCACCAGCCTCCCTAACCTGTAGCTGGCCCTAACCCTGCTAACCAAGTGTTTGTCGCCCCCTAGTGACTAACACTGTAACCTTCTGGCCTCGGTACAGTCGTGAAAACCACAGCGAGTTTCCAAGACCTTCTCGGCCTAATCCTGTCTACATGTGTTCCTCTTTGTCTCTCTGTCTCCCTCTCCATCCCTCTGTCTCTCTCTCTCTCTCTCTCTCTCCCCCAAACCTTCCAGGACCTGCAGCAGGTCATGGTGTCGGGGCCCAATCTCAATGAAACCAGCATCGTTTCCGGGGGTTATGGCGGTACAGCCGAGGGCATCATTCCCACCAGCTCCATCAAAGGTAGCCGCCTTGTGTCTCTCTGTGGGAAGCGACAAAGACACCACGAAATGAGCAGACTGGACCCCTTAGAACTCCTCACATCTTTCCCTTCAGTGCTCGACGTGTGACGTTTATTGTTCTATAATTTGCAACATGTTCTATTCTGGTTGTATTGGTGAATCTGGGCTTTATTTGAGACGCATACGTCATCTTATTCCAGTCTGCCATCCTGCCTGGGGCCAACACGTTTCTCTAATTCTAACGATGTTGATTTATTTCTGTTTCCGTCAGGGCCAGCGATTTACGTCAACTATGGGTTTAACAAAAGGATCCCAAACGCAGGAATAGGTGGCTCCTCGGATCCCGCTTCCTACTGTTGAAGGCTAAAAGCTCCTTCCCAAATCCTGGATACTGTGTTTTTAGCATGTGTCCAGTTTTTAGAATGAAACTAAGGACGAAAAGTAAAGACTAAGACTTGAACAGTACAATGTGTTTTGATAAGAAAATACAAGATACTGCCCTGATTGGTGTGGTTATCCCAAGCCATTTTTGGTATATCAATCTTTATTTTTTCAGGATTTGGGAAGGGGCTTTTTATGCCTTCTTGTTGTACAGGTCTTGTTGTACAGGTCAAGGCTGATGTTTCTTACTTTGAGGGGTGAACCTGTGTGGGGAGTCTGTGTTTCCACATTCCCTGGCCCTGTCGACGGCTTTACAAGTGGGCTGTGTAGTGCTGGGTTCCCTCTATGCCTTTCATCTCTGTCGGGCTCTGCTCTTCTCTGGCTGGTTTCCTCCTGGGATCTCAAACTGTTCCCCACATCTAATTTCCCCCGCGCCCTTACTTTGAAAGCGGAAGTTCTCTCTGGTCCAAACAGGAAACCATTACGTTGTGTTGTGTTTGTTTTTCTAAACCCGTTATGTGCACATGTGCCGGATTGTATAACGCTTGAGGGGGGATTCGAAAAGAACAAGATAGATCTAGAAGATTTGTTTGGAGAGACGGCTCCAGGGGACAACTGGCATGACTGTCGCCAACACAGCTTGTGTGTTCACGTGCACTCTCCTGAACGTTGTCTGTGGACCTGATCGTCCATCGTTGCTCGTGTCTCTTGTACTAACTGTTCCTTTACTAACCATTTGTCTCTCTTCATCTTTGTCCCCATGTCTGGCCCCTTCCCATCACTCCCCCCTTCTCTCCTGACATGCTACCCATTCATTTCCTGCCCTTACCCTTTCCTTCTCCCCTCCCCCCTGTCATTTGAATCACCCCCCCCCCCCCCCCTTTCATTTTAATCACCTCCATGACTCATTTCCCTGTCACTCCCTGCTCCATGTTGGTTTCCCCCCCCTGCTGTTATCAAACTGTCACGTTGACATCCCTCCTGTCACCTGTCACTCTGGTTTTCCCTCTGCTCTGCTCCTTCGTGCACGACTGCTTCTGACTCATAACTCGTCCCCATGTTCATGCCACGCTGTAATAATCGGCCTGATTCTACATCCCGACTCCCCACGTCAAACCCATGCCATGCCACGACTTGCATGTTTTGGCCCTGAACCCTAACACAAACCCATACCCCAACCCCACCCATACCCCAACCCCACCCATACCCCAACCCCACCCTTAAACCCCATCCGCCCACTATCTACTGCCCACTGCCCCATACACCGCCACAGACCTGCGTATGAAGTCCAGGCGCGGTAGTGTGCCACCGAGCTACGCCACTGCGCGACACTTAGCGCACCAATCATATGAATACCAAGGCTCCGGGGGTAAGAGTCTTAGTTTAATTAGCCGTCGAGCTCGAGGTGTGACGAGTAGCCAACGCTCAAAACAATTGCCCAGGGGACAGCGCGAAAACATAGGCCGTGCACTTCTGCATTTTGATTGGTTCAAATTGGTGCCTAATTACATCACGTGACGCTAATTTGAGCGAATCAGAAACAGTTGTAGTAACCTACGTTTACGCAGAGGTGGTGTTGTTCCTTTGTTTATAAACGAGAGTTTGGTTCCTCTTTAACCCCGTCATCCTATATTATATACAATTGATCTTAAACAACTTAAAGGAGGGCAAGACACTTCTGTTATGCATACAAGTCATTCTTCCCCACTAAAATGTTCCTATTTCTATTTCTTCATTCTTTTCCTTCTGTCCCGTGTTCAGCCATTAATTCACTAACTCGTGTGCATTGTCTCTGTTGTCTTGAAGCTTGTGGCAATAGACATGCTTTTATAACCGGGGGAGAGTTCATTCCAGAAGTATGTTTTGACACTCAAAACCTTCTGTGCTAAATCATAAGTCGCAATGTGTAATATTTAAACTAGCTTGTAGCGTAGAATTCCCTGGACATATCTGCAGTCAATGCTAATCAAAAGTTATTTCCATAATGTTATCAATAATATCACTCTTACAACTGATAATAATACTCTTACTACTCAATAATATCGCCCTTACTACTGATATATCCTTTTATTTTTTTCAGGACATTTTGCATTTAGGACAATAGGACTCGACTCTTGACAGTTGGGTCAACAAATCACAGCGACAGCCAGCTCATCAGGAGCAGTCGGGGTGCGACGTCTTGCTTAGGGACGCCTCAACACTCAGCTAGGAGGAGCCGGGGAACGAACTAGCAACCCTCTGGTTAATAGTCAACCCGCTCTACCTCCTGAGCTACTGCCGAACATATTATACAAATGCAAAAAAAGGCTAGCTAGCTTGTGCTGCTCTCTTTGTTGACTAGAATCTTACTAGGAACACTCTTTAAACCCCTCCCACTCACGCCACCCAGCCAGCCTAACTACGCTAGTTCACGTCACTCAGATGCACAGCCAGTTAGTGGACAGAACCCTGTTACTAAGTTTTGTGAATTCTGAACTGGTAGGGGCTCAATCTTACACATTGCGACTTCAAACATTTGGGGGGCCTGATTTCACGGGGAGGTGTTAAAAAGGTTTGGACTCATAGAGAACTACAACTACGGTGGCCTTTGGGGGACCTCTTCTATCATAGTGCTGGAAGGCTCATCAGGGCCATGTTTGAATGTGTTCCTGACTGCTCCCGTTCGTCAGGATCCAACATCAACCACAGCGCAAGCAGCTCGTCGCTGGCAGACGACGCCAACCGCGGCGTGGCCGTGGAGAAACTGGAGTACGTCAAGAAATGGGGCCTCAACACCTACAAGGTATTCTCCTCCTCCTCCTCCTCCTCCTCCTCCTCCTCCTCCTCCAGGCTGCCCCCTCCCTCCATTAAATACCGTTAGATGACCAAGTGTTGGAGGTCGTCAAGGAAAAAAAAATCTGTGTCCATATATTCCAGATTTTCTGTCAATAGGTGCGTTTCCATCCCCCTGATTTTATGCGAACTTTGAAGTATCTAATCAGTAAACGGTGATGGAAACACCAAAATTCGCATAAAAATCCTCTAATTCGCAAAAAGGTTTATCCGCTCGCTTGAGGTGTTTTTTGAGAAATGCGAAAGAGAGTAAATTCGCAAAATGGGAGTTGGAAACACACTTTTCGAAACAGCTGTGACGTAGCGAACTTTGAACACACAGGACTGACAGTCTTTCCGATTTCCGCATAACGACCGGCCATAGCAACCCTGCCAACATCAACGTGTAACGTCATCACCCTATTCCGCTCCAACCACTTGATGGAAACGCACCTAATTCAAATTACTTTTTTGCGAACTTTCTAAAGATTCGCATCACCTTTTAGATGGAAACGCAGCTAGTGTTTGAACTCTTGGTGGTACTCATCCATCCCAGTTCGGTCGAGACACCTATTTATCTCCTACTCACTCTGTCTGGCTGTTCCTCTTGTAACTCTCCTAGCCTTGCTCAATGCACCACCACCCTTCAAAGGTCCCGTATTATACCACCAGGTGTGAGTGGGATTGGCCGTCACAAGCCGTTTTGAAAATCGGCCTCTTCTGACATCACAAATGGGCGTGTCCACCTAGATGTACGACGGATAGATGAGCAACGTTTGCTTCAGTTCCCCGGGTAGGCTGTTGGACTGATCTATCCGTCATGCCTCCAGGTGGACCCGCCCACTTGTGATGTCAGAAGAGGCAGATTTTCAGATCGCCCTCACACCGGATGGCATTATATGTGACCTTTAAGCATTGCCCCACAATGCTTAAAGGTCAGATATTATACCGTCTCCAACGGTATTTAGCACCTGGAGCCTGTCCCACCCTCCCACCCTAACCCCGGTGAAGAGGTCCACCAGTAAGGTTCTCCCCCTCCTGCTCCCCCCCCTCCCTCCAGTGCACCAAGCAGATGATCTCGGAGCGCTTCGGGCGGGGCTCGCGTACCGTGGACCTGGAGCTGGAGGCGCAGATCGAGGTGCTGCGGGACACCAAGAGGAAGTACGAGAACATGCTGCGGCTGGCCCGGGCGCTGACCAACCACTTCTACAGCATGGTGCAGACGCAGCACGCGCTGGGCGACACCTTCGCCGACCTCAGCCAGAAGTCCCCGGAGCTGCGGGTACGACCCGGCGTTAGCCCTAGCCGCGGGGGCTAGCTGGTGATTAGCTTAGCAACGGCAAACAGTTGCCTGAATAGAGGAACAGGTACGAACTGGCCCTAGCCCTAGCACGGTGGCTAGCTGGTGATTAGCTTAGCAACAGCTAACAGTTGCCTGAATAGAGGAACAGGTACGAACTGGCCCTAGCCCTAGCACGGTGGCTAGCTGGTGATCATACAGTCGTGTGATTGTGGTAATGATAGTAAAAAATATATATATATATCGATCTTGTATTTTTATTTTATTTTTACTACCATTACCCCGACCACGCGTCTGACGGATGTCAGAAGGCGATTTAGAGTGATTTTGACTGGGAAAAGACCTCTGCCCCATCGGACGTTCATTCATTCAGGTGGGTGGTTACCCCGCGGCAAGATGGCGGCGGCATTGACTCATACGTTCAACTGAACAGTGCAGCTCAGGTGATATCTAGTCAGTATATACTGCATATCTATGGCTATTGATTACCTTAGCAACAGGATACGGTGACTTGAATAGAGGAACAGAACGCAAAGAAGAACTGAAACCACAGCATTACCAACAAAAGTCCTGCCACCTTTTGTGAGACCTCAATCTCATTAAAGTTTGAATTGTGGCTCAGACTTGGTAATAAACTACGACTACGGAAGGAGAAAGTGAGCAAACGTGTGTCCTCTGTTGACAGGACGAGTTTGGCTACAACGCGGAGACCCAGAAGCTGCTGTGCAAGAACGGGGAGACTCTCCTGGGGGCGGTCAACTTCTTCGTGTCCAGCATCAACACGCTGGTCAACAAGACCATGGAGGACACCCTGCAGACCATCAAGCTGTACGAGAACGCCAGGTGAGCAGAAGCAGGAGGGAGCTGTTATTTTCCATCGTTGCCAACCGAAACAATACAGTGAAGCAGGTGAGAATAAGGCTTTATCAAATGTATTATACAATTGCTACGTTAACCTTTTATGAGCCTTTATGAACGGCATTATGGCTTATTCCCTTGAAAGGGATAATACCATCTCGTCAAAAATGTATGATTGTTATTTTAAAGGTACTATGTGTAAGAATTAGAAATACCTTCTCAATACTGGCCCCTCCTGGCTGGTAGTTAAACTGCAGCCTGCTCAAGCTTGTGTGTGAGCTCCGTAGGCTGCGACGACCACATTCTACACTAATGTTAGTAATAATCATAAATGTACGTCGTACAAAATCAAAAGTTCTGAAAGAATGGATGTCTTTGCCATTATCGTCACTTGGTTAATTTCTCCCAGCAAGAGCGACCTAGTTCAAATATATATATATGAATCATGGCTGGCTGTTCTACGCAATGGAGAGCGATGAGGAAGGTCTCATTACAACCTGTTCAAATAGTTTCAATCTAAAGTGAAAAATCACACACTTTTAACACTTATTATTATTATAACAGTTATATTTTAAGTTTATTTGGACGACTTTATCCAAAGGAGTGCAGTGAGTAATACCCTCACTGTCTTAACAGTGTGAAGTAGGAACACTCGGACCACTACACCGTCCTACTCTCTCCTCACATCACACAATGACCACCAACCAGTGGGACTCCCCCACCGGCCAAGCATCCGTGTCGATCGTGATTCCAACGCGCCTCCCCTCGGGTCTCTCCACGCAGGCTGGAGTTCGACGCGTACCGGGCTGACCTGGAGGAGCTGAGCCTGGGCCCGCGGGACGCCGTGACCATGGCCCGCATCGACGCCGCCCAGCTGCAGTTCCAGGTCCACAAGGACAAGTACGAGCAGCTGCGCGCCGACGTCACCATCAAACTCAAGTTCCTGGAGGAGAACAAGGTGAGCCGGAGAGCTGGGGTCTCCCAGCAGGATCCCCAATCACAGGAGCGGGGTCCGCTCTGCGTCTTTCAACTCTCCAAGCCTTTCACCTCTTTTTCTCTGCAGTCTCATGATGGGTACACACTACAGAATCATTTGGCCGATTTAGGGACCGATTTAGGGCCCAATTTTGTGCCGTTTATGGGCCCGATTTACTGCCAAATTTGGAGCCCGATTTAGAGTCCGATTTCGGGCCCGACTTTGTGCCGATTTTTTGCCCCATTATGTGCCCAATTTCTCCCCCTTCCGACTCGGGTCAGCGAAGACCAGATTTGATGATGGTTCTACAGATTATTTTGGTCCGATTTATCCTGTGGTGTGGGGGATGTTGAGAGGGTTTTTTTTTTTTACAGATCATCATCTCACCATTTTGAAATCGCAAATATTAAACGTGTTCAAGATTTAGGATCCAATATCCTGTAGTGGGGAGGGAGCAGTGAGGACAGCCGAGTACACAGAGAAAGAGTCTAGTGTGTATCCAGCATTACTGCTCTTTCTTCTTCTCTTCCTTTTTATGCCCGTGCTTGCTTTCTCTTCATGTCTATCTCAATGTCACACCATCTCACTTACTTAATCCATTTCTCTCTCACTCACTCACTCACTCACTCACTCACTCACTCACTCACTCACTCACTCACTCACTCACTCACTCACTCACTCACTCACTCACTCACTCACTCACTCACTCACTCACTCTCCTCTCCTCTCCTCTCCTCTCCTCTCCTCTCCTCTCTCCCAGGTCAAGGTGATGCACAAGCAGCTCCTCCTCTTCCACAACGCCATCTCCGCCTATTTCGCCGGCAACCAGCAGCAGCTGGAGCAGACGCTGCAGCAGTTCAACATCAAGCTGAAGCCGCCTGGCTCCGACAAGCCCTCCTGGCTGGAGGAGCAGTGAGGTGGGGGGCGGAGGAGAGACCCCGCCCAACTCCCCTCCCCACCTCCCCCACCCCACTCTCCCGTCACTTGCTCCTTATAGTCACCCTCCTCCTCCTCCTCCTCCTCCTCCTCCTCTTCCTCACAGTGGAGCACAGAGGAGAGCTGGGCCCTGGGGACATAATGGCAGGCCTGACGTGTGCAGATAGGATGCACGCAGACGGCCCTGCGGACAGGACGTGAAGGTGGCAGGATAGATGTAACTATACGTAGATGTATAACGAACGGGCGCAAGGAAGCCCTCCCAGACCCGTTTCTAGGACCGAATCCCGTGGTTTTGAGTGCCTCTCTTCCCTCCTCCTTTCTCCGCTCACTCCATCGCCTCTCTGTCTCTCTCCCCCCCCCCCCCCCCCCCACCCCAATTGCCTGGTCCTATTTGTTCCGTTGGAAAAGCCCCTCAGCACTCACTCTTCACATTCCAGTCTGTTTTTGTCCATCCTATTCATCCATGCCCCCCCCCCATCCCAGTTCTGTCATTGTTGTTTCGGGCCTTTTGTGATGATCACATCCCCCTGCTACTGCTGGAAACATATCCCTGAAGCCAAAACAAGGCGAGCCATTCATCCACCTAGACATATTTCTGGTCGGACACTCAGAAGGGCCCTCAAACATACCCCCCCCCCCCCCCCCCCCACACACACACACACACACACACGCCGCATGGCATCAGAACTCTCGTCCTGGCGTTCTCGTCCTCTTGTGCCTCCCTGTGCGGAGCGTGGAAGGATTCGTACGACGAGGAAAGAAGCACTACTTTTGATTTCTGCCTGCAGACACCGAAGAGGAAATATTTTCCGTAAAACAGAACCTTGAGACCTTTCAAACGAAGAAGAAGAAGTGTGTACAGCTCGGGTCAAGTGCTGTTTTTACGTGGAAAGAAAAGGGGTTGATGTTATTGTTTGCGAACGGACACACACACGGCAGTGGTGTTGTCGAGCCCCGCTTCTCCTCAGTTTTGAACGTCATCTTTTTTTATATTTGCCGGGGTAACTTTCAGTACCACTCGACTGCGTCCTGTGCTTCAGAACGTGGTACCAATGTATGCTGACAACTACCTGTGCTCTAGTGCTGTGATGTGATGATGACACTACGGGCTTGTAAATGAGAACAGTAATCGTATGCGCAAATCCATTTACTAACTGCTGCCACACAGTTCCCAAACTTTCACAGTTTGGGAGTGTTATGCATAATATATTTTTCTTTTTTTTCCTTTTAATATTATTTCCCAAATTTGTTGAGAATGACTTGATCGAGCAGTATAGCTGGTAAAAAAAAACAACACCAGCATCTGATCAGTCAGTTCTAAAGAATAACTGTATGCTCGAATCAGAGTATGGCAATAGCACCATCTCTGGTGAAACAAGTTATTGTGGACATTCTGGCTGAGCCCAAACGATGTAATGTAATATATATATATGATGGAAAGGAACTTGGAGGAAACTGAAAATCATAACATGTTTAGGTGCCCGTCCTGTGGCTTTAGTTTAGAGTTCAGACCTTTGTTTGAGACAAAACACTCCAGTTAGTGTTCGTAAAGATTAAACAAACTGCATATTCTAACTTCATTACAATACAACTTAGTTGTTAGGGATTTACGGCAGTGTGCTCATGACACCAATCACAGCGTAAGTCAAGACACATACATAGACACAAGACACTAACATAAAGAAACATCTAAACCATAACCCTGACATTGACCATTGACCATTACTTCATGGATGTAAGATATTGATAGTCCAAGAGGAAAGTCTCGGTAGAAAGCCTAATGTAAAGGAAGTTACACACACACACATTGTAAAACAGCATACGTTTCTATGCATGGAAATTTCATGGATTTAGAAAATGTATTAAATCAAAAAAATCCTGTTTCTGGTTCATGCAGGATAGTTTGGTGATTAGGGATACATGGTGTAAAGCCATAATTATTTATCATTCATCATAGTTAATTAATTAATAGACAAGCTACCTTAACATTTGTGTCCACAGTAAAAAAAAGTGATAGGAGAATTTAAACTATTATGAAGATGTAGTCTAAAGGGTTAAAATGTATGAATTATCTTTGAACTACCTAGAAGCCCTGTTTTAAGGGGTTGTCTACAAATTCAGAAGCAAATATAGGACTCTATTTTATTGTACTTTCAATGTTTGTGTTTTACTTATAGCTTTCAGCTGTTTTGTCTCCGTGACAACTTCTTTCCCGTGTCTTATATTTGACAAGCAAGACAAGAGCTGTTGTCCAGATAAACATACTAAAGCGTAGTTACCTTCAACACAGCTATGATAGGCAGGCTATTGTTGCTAATTGTAATATTTTTCTATTGTTATTATTGGGACTTCAGAGTTCTGATTCAGAACACTAATAACTCATGGACTGTTTGTTTGCTGTGTTGCTCCTCCACTACAATCTCCTCATGCACACTCGGATGACAGTGAAGAGATCTCAAATGATACCACTGGAGTGTGTGTTTACCAAAATGTGTTTGTATTTTCCCCCCTTTATCATTATATTTCATCAGAGTTAAATCAAAATGGTGTCCGGGGCTAATTTCTGCATTTAAAATGTTGCAGTAAAACCGGTGTAACGAACATTAACTGTGCATTCATAGGTAGACTAGGGTACCATTTAGTCTAGTATTTGCCAAGTATAATAAACGTCTCTCGAGTTGATGGTTCAACCCAGCCTGGAGCTATATATATCACACGGTAGACTTTCAACTGCCCTGCATCGATGCACGACAGTGACCACGCTCCTCCGGCCGGTCTCGTGTTTATTTGCATGCAGGCCGTGATAACACCAAGTATAGAGTTTTGTATGGTCAAAAACGGACGCGGCGTTCTGCCAAGTGTGCATGGACGGCTTGGACGCAGAGGGCCCCGCCGCCCTGCTTTTGACTTTCGGTTTTATGTTGAATGTGAAAGAAGAAAAGACTGGAACAAAAACAGTTTTCAGTTAATTTCCCATTAAGACACACACATTAACGTGTGTGTCACCGTAGGGGAAGACGTGCTGGCTCCTTGCTAGCTCCCTTGTAAATGCTGACGTTATTGCAATGTACACCTTACACGGCTCATACGGCTCATGTGAAGTCTAGTTGTCGACGGCCCCACCCCCCAGGCCTGTATAACTTGTGTACTTGTACACAGCAATATTTATTGGATAAAATTGTGTTTATTCTCACCACCACACATTCTCCAATGTCACCCCCCCCCCCCTCCTCAAAATGTCCGAAGGAAACGGCCAGAATCGGAACCCTTATCGATTTTAAAATGTTGCCTATGAAAACATGTATATTATGGAAATATGGAACTCTTAAAGTGAGGTTTTATCTGTGGACAATCAATATTTTCTATTCTATAGTAACGTATGGATGACTGTACATAATGGTGTTTCAGAGGAAAAAGATGAAAGTCGCGTATCATGGATCGATGTGAGTTTTTTTGCCTTTATTCCACTGAAACCTGACTCTTCCCAAAGGAAAACAAATAAAGTACATGTTTTAAAATCTGTGGTGGAATTCATTATTCTCGAATTGCAGAGTTGTATGGTTTTCTTTTGATAAAACAGTGCTACATCAACTGGCACCCGTTTTAGGGGATAGTAGGCCTAACCTTAGACCGATTTTAATGTTTCAATAGTGAAAGAACAGTGAGAAGTTTGACTCTTTTTAGTGAATTTTTAATACTAATATATATTTAAATCTGCTACATAGACCTGCGATTAGGTTAGGTTCAAAGACCTGTGAAAATGTACAGTCTGATGGATGTTTTAAATGTCCCATCCTCTCTGTGATGGTGACCTCTCAGGTCGTTGTAGCAGCAGTGACGTCACGTCGTGTCCGCTGCAACAGGTTACTGTTTACTGTACAGGTTACAGATTACTGTATTCTTGACCAAACACCTAGGGCTGGGTTAAACAGTGCATTTCAAATGAAAGACCTAGTTACATTTATGTTAGAGATGATGATGATGATGATGATGATGATGATGATGATGATGGAGTGGCTCCCTTATCTGTCCTTGGACCCGATGGGCGTTTCCTATTGACGCAGGTGACGGCGCGGTGAATTACGGCAAGCGAGATCACGGGGAACTCCTGGTCAAACACACGAGGCGGTGGAGGTGAATGAACCGCCGATCAATTTCTTTGGAAGACATTGTTGCAGAATTACGGTCAGTGAATTCAGATAGGAATATATTCCGTTTGATACATGAATTAATCGAAGCGCTTTGGAAAGTAGGCCTATAGATGATCACACACACATGCCAGATCTGACGCGTCACATCTATTTGCTCGGTCGCGGTTTGTTTTGGAAAGACCTCTTATTTTTGCAAATTAAGTTCATTCACATCAATTCAGCGGATGATGGACGGTGCGAAGTTAGATTCAAAATTGTAATCCTGGCTGCTCAATTGATTTGAATCCGTTTATTTTTTGTGTTTTTTTTAATTAAAGTTACTTGATCCAACTTTCCTGACTACAGAGTTATGTAAAGAGAACTAAACCTTCATTAGACAATCTATTAACTCCTGTGACATGAAGAGGCCAACACAAAGAACTCACTTCTGGAGGCAATGTATACGACAGTGAGATTCGTCGTTATTATTGATGTGGGGCAATTTGCCTGTTCAACTTGGTGATTTGCCTATGTTTACAGAGTGCCAATTGCGTCTGTTCCCTCATTATCACTTCAAACATAGAAGTTTAACGTCATCTTAAGTGCATAAGGAAGTTCAGAATCCAGGACATTATGTGTTTTTAATAGCTCGGTCAGTCCTTGAATTTACCATCGAATATATATTTGTTGTCTGTTGTGCTTTGGTGCAACTCCTTTGGCCCTATACCTCAAAGATCTCCACAGGTGTAGGTGATCGCTCTGAGCCCTGAGGTGTGTGTGTGTGTGTGTGTGTGTGTGTGTGTGTGTGTGTGTGTGTGTGTGTGTGTGTGTGTGTGTGTGTCGGCAGGTGAACATCGATAACGCCACACAGTTCCCCGGAGGCCGAAGCGGGTCAGGGGGTCCGGGTTTCTTCGTGGCTCCTCGTTCTGAACGATGTTAATGGACGGAGCTGTGTTCTCCACTGCTGCTCCTTCTCCTTCTGTCGTTGCTCCTCCACCACCAGCCTCAGCACCACCCTCCAAACCCATTCCCGCCCTTACTCCAGCATGTCCGCCTCCACCACCCCCACCACCCCCACCTCCTCCCCCCCCACCACCGCTGGCCACTCCAGCACCATGCACCATCCAGCGGCGCTGCATGAAGAAGGTGAACTGGGTTGCCATCCCCGGCAGGTGCATTGTGGGTAAGATGAACGTGTGGACGTCCGGGCGCTCCCAGACAGAGGATCTGGTGCTGGACCTCCGCAGCATGGAGGAGCTGTTCAGCCACGGCGAGACGCAGGCCCCGTGGAGGGGCCGCCGGACCCCCGGGGACGGGCACAAGGGCGGCAAAGGCCTGACCCCCTTTTCCAAAGCTGCGCAGGTAACGAGGTGTGTGTGTGTGTGTGTGTGTGTGTGTGTGTGTGTGTGTGTGTGTGTGTGTGTGTGTGTGTGTGTGTGTGTGTGTGTGTGTGTGTGTGTGTGTGTGTGTGTGTGTGTGTGTGTGTGTGTGTGTGTGTGTTAACCATGGCTGGGTCTTGAATCCCTGATGGAGACCCCATTATCAAGCTATTAGGGTGCTCCCTGCTTGAACGCTCGGTTATCATAATCTCACAAGAACGATGACTGGTAAGCTTTCTTTTTCTATCGGACGACCTCATATGCTGGACGATTTGATTGCCTCGTCTTTTAACTGCAGACGGACATCGGCTGAGGCTGGGTTCTGAACATGGAACGGACATAAACCAACTCATGATCCGCAGTCTCTCTGTTTTAGATCTCCATTCTGGACGCCAAGAAGAGCATGAACATCGCCATCTTTCTGAAAACCTTCAAGCGGTAAGGGCTGAAAAAAGAAAATCCTTCTGAATATGGAAGATTTAAAATGAGTGTTCTATAGAGCCGGGTCCCCAAGCTTTTGACTTTATGTGCACCTCTCAATTGTCATTAAGACCCTTTCGCGGACCACCTCAAATGTATGCAGTAAAAACTAGATAAGTACACATGCAGTGGCTGAGCAAATGGCCATTAGTTACTTGGTTTAAAAACTATTATTTGTTCTGCTCTATAAACTAGATATTTGTTTGTTTCAATTATTCTCTATTTGCCTTGGATACAGTCGAAATATGAATGCCACAGACTGAGTGAGGCTATTCCTGGGAATCATTATTACATTTAACTTTTGGATAAAGGTTTCTTCGCTATAATTTGAATAGCAAATACCCCTGCTTTTGTGTCAGTTCGTAACGGCTGCAACAATGATGGTTTGAAGTGAATTTGACTATAACACTTTGTTCCACATACCGCTGGTAATCGTCTGACCTTTGATACTGAAGAGGCTCATGCAAATGCCACATGGATGTAGTTTGATAACGTGAGACACTTCGTTTGTCTTTGGTACTCAGGTAAAGGCTTCCTAGTCTTGTATCACAGGGCCGTTTTTATATGCACTGTTTTCTGATTGGGCAGTTTGGTTTAAAGGGGTGATATTATGTCACCAGGTGTGAGAAAATCAGCCTTTTCCTGTGTTTTAGAGACATCACAAGTGGGCGTGTCCACCTAGATGTATGATGGATCGATCAGTCTCCCAGCCTGCACAGTGGACTGTAGCAAATGTTGCTTATCTATCCATCACACATCTAGGTGGACACTCCCACTAGTAATGTCACAAAAACACAGGAAAAGGACGATTTTCAAAAACCTCGTAATCGCTAATCACACTCACACCTGGTGGCTTAGCCCTTTTTTAATATTAGGTCTGGTGTAATCAAGTTGACTTGCGTTGTCTCCCTTCCTGCAGCCCTGTTCCAGAAATGGTTGAGGACATTATTCACGGCAACTGGCTGCGATTTGGATCGGGCAAACTCGGAGAGCTTTGTAAACTGCTTCCAGATACAAGTGAGGTAAACAAACAAAACTATGATCTTTATTCCATATGACTTAGGGCTGTATGTGGCTCAACATAACTACACAGTATCCGTATTCAGTATTAAAGTCCTCATCAAGATCAACCCTTTTATATGGTTGCATTCAGCTAGAGCAGTACTACTTTTAACCCAGCATTGTCGTTCAGGTGAAGAAGCTGTGTGCTTTTAACGGAAACGTCTCACACTTAGCTGAAGCCGACCACTTCATGGTGCAATTGGTTAGAGTTCCAGGGTGAGTCAAAGGCTTCTTAGTTAACCACTTCATTGCAATATTCATTGTAATATCTATAAATCCTATGTCTTGCCTATTGTGTCTAACGGTTGTACAAATTATTTAGTCACAGGGTTTCTGTGGAAACCCAGTGAATAATGTAAAGTGGCCAGCTAACTAAACATATATAATTAATGGTGTGAAGAGGTGGTTCTGTATTCTCTGATGATTATAATCTTAATAGCTATGATGAGCGATTGAAGACCATGGTGCTAAGAGAGGAATTCTTCCCCCAAATGGAGGAGATGAAGACCTCGGTGGATGTGATGACCAAAGCAGCTAATGGTAACATCTGTCAATCTCTCAGTGCAACAGTCAGTTGCTCTTTGTGTTATTCTATTGTAATGGTTTTTTTAACCCTATTTTCTGATTTTCTCTCGTCCTTCCTAGAGCTGTTGGACTGCGATGACCTCCACTCAGTGATTCGCTTGGTGTTGAAAGCTGGGAACTATATGAATGCTGTCAGTGTTCTTCATGAAAAATATTCATCCTCAAGCAGTAGTTTTAGTAATTTTACATATATAGCAGTACATATTTCCTGAATTGGAAACACTTCATACCTCCCCCAGGGCGGACACAGTGGGAATGCCATCGGCTTCCGGATGAATTCCCTGCTCCAGCTGTCTGACACCAAAGCCAATAAGCCCGGCATGAACCTGATGCACTACGTGGCGAAGGTAGGGACCGGCCAGGCCAGGCCGATCCGACCAGTGATCTCCTTTTAAAAGGCTATGGCGGATCCTGTCTTGGAATGCCGCAGAATGATTGGAATTCTCGAAAATGGACGACCTGCAGTGAGGTCAACAGCTCTCCCCAGTTGAAATGAGTTCGGCAGTCTTAAGTGGCCGTTTCCGTGACGATGACATTTGTCATAGTTTGTTAGTTTCGTCGGCGTGTGTCTAGTGAGTGTGTCATCTCTCTGCCTTATTGTATTCATGAGTCTACGTCCACACACAGCAAGCGGAGGACATTGATGCAGAGCTGCTCACGTTTCCCAGCCAACTTGAACACATCGCAATGGCTTCGAGGTAAGCGGTTCGCTGCTGGTTATTTAGGACCCTTCACACAAAACATTCATTTCAGGACCTGGCTCGCTCCTCAGCCTTGTGTTTTTTTGCGTAGGCTTACATAGCACTTGTGATTCCTCAGCTCTTTGACCGAGGAGTCTCAGACAGCTTGAAGCCGGTCGCCACGTTACAAACAATCTAACATGCCGGCAGAAACCGCCGTGTGAACTTTAGCTTCAGCGCCAGCGGTTGTTAAATGTTCCTCTGACTGTTTTGAAAGCCTGTTGTGGCCTTTGTGCTGGCAACGTTGTCAATGACACAGGATTTGCCAAGAGGAGGTGAAGGCCGACTTTGAAAGGGAAGTTAAGAAGATTGAGGAAGTGCAGTTGTACGCCAGCAGACAACCCAGTCTTCTCCAGCAGATGGAGACATTTCTCCTGGTAAGGCTTTCCCAAAACGATGCCAAATTATGTCAACCATTCATGAGTGGTCCGGTGGTAATTTCTCGATATCCCTCCTGCGAGTAAAAGCCAATTTTTTTTTTAACCGTTTCTCTTCCCGTTACGTTTTTCTCCAGAGGGCCAGAGTGAAGTTGTCCGATCTGAGTTCTTCTCTCGGTGAACTCAGTAAACTGAGGGAAGCGGTGGCCGAGTTCTTCTGCGAAGACCTGGCCGCTTTCAAACTGGAGGACTGCTGCTCTGTCTTCAGCTCCTTCTGTCAGAAGGTCCTCACAGCCATTCAGGTCAGCCTGCACTCGGTCTCAATGGGCGTTGTTGTGGATGACGGTGTTAATGAAGTACTTCTGTGCACCCTACTGTTTTGATACACGGGAACATGGCCTCACCTCAAGGGCTGACTATGGTTGTGGCGATCGCGTTCACGCAACGCAATGACCACGCGGACGCTTCAACCCAGTCATTTACCTGTTTGGGTTCTGCGTCGGATTTTAGCGAGCGGACCAATCACAGCCCTTGCTGCTGCGTCGCCTCGTATGAAGGTTACTTTTTTTGGGAGGCGCACGTCAGGCCCTTGCTGTAGACACAAGGAGGGTCCGCTAGGACGTAAGGGGTCCGTAAACCCCCATGCGTTGCGTGAACGCGCAGTGTTTCCCCTACCATTGTTCAGGCCTGGCGGGCCGCCAGGCCAACGAGCGCCCCCACCAGGCCAACAACGGGCCAAAAAAAATAAAAAAAATAAAAAAATACAAAAACTGCGGTGTCGCGCGTGCGCAGATGATGCCCCATCATAACGGACAATCTGACAGCATGAAGTTATATCATCATTAGCATGGCAGAGCCAAAAATTGTATTGTAAATAAAATTAGTTTATTGTTAATAACGTGTTTATTGAATCATTATCAACTTGTGATGGCTAAGCAAGTGTTTTATATGGAAACAACCAACAAATACTCTAGCATCCCGTGAAAAATGTATAACAAATCACACTATCAGCTCTTACCACCGGGCCTAAAAAAAATTCTAGGGGAAACACTGACGCGGGACCATTATCAGCCCTTAAGGTCGTGTGACGCGGGCAACGCCAACGCTAAGGAGAACCTCTTCTTCGTCCAACCACAGGACAACCGGCTCCGCGAGGCGCTGGAACTGAGACGCAAGTGCAAGGACTCGGCCCGCGGCTCGATCAAGCGGCGCTCCACCTGGTCCGGGCAGGAACCCCGCGCCGTCGGGAAACGCTACGCCTCGTCGGAGACCCTCGACTCCTCGTCCGGAGACCAGGAGACCGCCGGCTTGGAGTCGGCGCTCCACTGCTTCCTGGCCGCCGCGGCTCCGAACCGGTGCCGGAGGAAGCTCATCCCCGTGGAGATGGGACCGTTGTTGGAGCTCAGCAATAGCCCATCGTCCCGCTCGGAGGGCCTGGAGGAGACCCTGGCGACGCCTCTACTAAGCCTGGAGGCCACCCTATTGCCAGGCCTGGAGACCACCCTACTGCCTTGCCTGGAGACCACGCTACTGCCTTGCCTGGAGAGTACCCTCCTGCCAAGCCCAGAGGAGAAGGACCTCCCGCTCACCGTGGAAAACCAGGAGGACGGCCAGACGAAGCGAGCAGTGATTAGCTACCAAAACTGCCGAGGTAAAGGCACAGGGGCGGACTGGCCTCGCCACTCTGACTCCACCCTGGCGGCTCTCGCTGTGCCGGCCACCCCTCTCTCCACAACCAGGGATTACATCTTGAGGAGTAACGGGCCTTCTTGTTCGCCCTGGACCATCGTCAGCCCCTTCAGCGACCCGGAAGGAAACGGCAATCCGCGCTACAGACGCAGCCGTCACAGCAGGCGGGCCTTCTCCATCTCCGACGCAGACGAGCTGGACGACGGCTGTTGGCAGCGGCCTCCCATCCCGTCGTCCTGCTCCTCGACCACCATCACTCCTACCACCTTCTCCGGGTCCTCCGCACTCGAAGACCCCACCGAGGACCGAGGAAGAGGAGGAGGAGGAGGAGGAGGAGCGGCGGCGGACTTTCCATCGGGTTCCCCCGATAACCTCGCTTCGAGAAGATTCGTTCCAGAGTACCCGGCCGAGATGCCTCTGTCTCTGGGGCCGCTGCTCCGGTCGTGCTCCCTGGACGAGACCAGGACGCCGCCGGCGCACGGCTCTTGGTGGGGAGAGCTGATCCAGAAGAGCATCGCCCATAGGACCAAGTCGTGCTCCTCGTCCAGAGCGAACTCGCCGACGGAGGACGTGTTCACGTCAAAAGAGGGAAGCGGCTCAGGTTTGATCTCGTTTTTCAGACGCTTTGGGAACAAGAGCAAAGCTCCAGATTCAAGAGTGCTGAATTATGGAGAAGCAGGTCTTTGAATTAGCCGGCTAAGAGAAGGATCCAATTTTCTTCTTTAACCATTTTACTTATTTGTTATTTATTCTAAATATTTTTGCTGTGAAGTCTGACACTTTTATCGTTCACTGGGACCAAAGGCAATCAAGGACTTGTTTTGAAATGTACGTGTTTTTAGATATTTAGATGTCAGGCTGCATTCCAAAAATTCTTAATTCACATTATACAATATTTAAGCATTTGTCTTTTTGTGTGTTTGTATGTTCAATAAAGTGTATTTTCAATTAAACTACCATTCATTTGAATTCACCATTGAGGCACATTTGAGTATAATTTATTTTCTAATTCAACAATATGCAAGTGGATTCAGCCTTACTCGTGTGAAAGCTTTGTCAACTTTTTGATTTCCTGCTTATTTTGAGCACTGCGCTGCATGTCATCTTTCCTTTAACTCTTCGACACTTCCTGTCCCTGCACAGCTGTTAGGTATTCATCGTCTGTACCATGGAAATCTTGAACCTTGTCTACGTGTACATCCAGTAGATACTAGAATATAATTTATATATAATGAAACGGACGTGCCAATTATATTTATGTTTCCTCAGTGCCCCAATACCGCAGGGCGCAGTTTTCGTACCCTTCTTCCCCTTCTGTTTTTAGTATGACCTGGCTCCATGCTGATATCAGTCAGCCCCTGACAAAGACACATTGAGATCCTTCCACCACGGGTTACGGTGTTTGTTTCCAGCCATCTCATTTAAAGAGGCCTGCAGTGAAAGAAAATACGTCTTGGGGTTGGGTGAGGAGAAGGGCTGAAGGTTTGGGTTCCACAGCTACCTCTGCTCTCTGGTTCACGGCTTGGAGATCATGATGGGTCCAACTGGCAATCAACCAATAAGGTTATCAGCGGACACTTCATATTTGGCTCTGATGAAAGTAATTCTGCTACAATGGGTACATCCGCACTGCAGTCGTTGTCTTCAGGGTTAAACGTGGGTATGAAGTAAAAACACAATGAAGCAAAATACATGAGATGATAAACAGGAGCTTGGGTGGCAAAGACAACTGACCCTGTCTGTAAGCTGAGAGAGCATTCAGGACAATTGCGCCATTGTGACGTTATGCCGAGTCCTGGCTCATGTG
>NC_082388.1:24098616-24133261 GCF_031168955.1 Gadus macrocephalus
AGAACATATAGAACAGATTTATACCTTGTTACTGTCTCGTAAATCAGATATTAGATTCTAATGAAAAAAACAATCTGCGCGATTGGATGAAGTGAGGATTTCAATATTGTTTTTTTCTACAGGGGCCGGTTTACTCAGTTGTTAGCCTATTACAAGCTTACAGATCCCTGCCTCCGAAAAACAATTATGAAACGATAGAAAGTCTGTTCACCCAGATATGAGCTTGTCTGCTATCCGATTTTATACTATAAATCTAAAGTTGGATTTGTGAGACTTCTGTTCAGCAGTTGTCCTTTTGTTCATACGGCAAACCATTCAGTGCTATCCATGTTCTCCCTGTGGTTCCATGTTCTTCCTGTGTTTCCATGTTCTTCCTCTGTTTCCGTGTTCTTCCTGTGTTTCAATGTTCTTTCCATGTTTCCATGTTCCCCCTGTGTTTCCATGTTCTTCCCATGTTTCCATGTTCTCTTTGTGTTTCCATTTTCTTCCCATGTTTCCATGTTCTCCCTGTGTTTCCATGTTCTCCCTGTGTTCCTGTGTTCTCCCTGTGTTCCCATGTTCTCTCCTTGTGTTTCCATGTTCTCTCTGGGTTTCCATGTGCTTCCCATGTTTCCATGTTCTTCTGGTTTCCTCTTGGCCTTCTTCTCCCACCTTTCATCTGGTAAGGAAATACTCCAAGCCCAGTGAACAAATGGATGGATGATAATTATTGCTCTGTTTACCAACTATACCCCTCAACCATCTCTGAGCCAGAGCTGGAGTCAGTACAGTCAAATACCGTAAATAGGTCGATGGTAGAGTAATGGGGAAATGTAACGCAGCTTATACTGTGAGAAATGGTATTGCATTGATTTTTTTGGTTTAAAGGGGCCATCATATATTTCTTTAATTGGCAGGCAATAGGCACATTGATTTAAGTGAACTGAAGTAAAGTCTTGATTTTTCACATCTGTCCGAAAAAACATGTTTAAAAGTATGTGCTTTAGCTCCTGTCTTTCAGTTGAAAACAGCAGTGAACTGTCTCGATCCGACGCTCAACACATAGTCCATCTCAGAAACCAGAGATTTGGGAGGAATTTGGAAGGGTCAGTCCTCTTTAGGCCTGGCCTCCAATCCAAACTCCTTCTCCGATACATCACGAACGTTGTGGAAATACTCAACATGAACAATTAGCCTTCACAGCCCATTACAAATAAAAACCCCAAAGATAAGTTTTGCAGGTACCTGGCCGCAGCACTTATCTCATTCCATCGGTTCAGACACACCAGCGGCCCAGCCCCACAGCCCCTTCAGACCTGACTCTTTCTGTCAGCTAATTGCACTCCCTGCTTTAAGCAGAGTGATCTAATTCATCTGTTTGATCATAGACGCAATTAACTAACAATGGCCCTCAGATCAGCTAGCTTAACAACTGTAATTAATCATCAGAATCCTCCTAGGAGCTCTTGCCAAAAAGAACACATCGCAGATATGCCCTCATTAATCCCATCTCTCTGTGTGTCTCTCTCTCTCTCTCTCTCTCTCTCTCTCTCTCTCTCTCTCTCTCTCCCCCTCTCTCCCCCTCTCTCTCTCTCTCTCTCTCTCTCTCTCTCTCTCTCTCTCTCTCTCCCCCCCCCTCTCTCTCTCTCTCTCTCTCTCTCTCTCACAATTCCCTGTCTCTTCTTCGGGAGGTGACTTTGAAAGTTGACTTTCTTAGTTGATTCTAATGGAGGTAAAGTGGTTCTCTCCCCCATGCGTCTCGCTCCCGTCTGGCCTGCGTGTGGGCGATCAACCCTGGGAGTATGAGACGTGTTGAGTGGTGGGAGACGCAGGTACGTCTCAGACAGTCAGCGCTCTGATTCAGCCTGATTTACTGGCGCTCGCCGCTGACTCAGCCTTGCCCCATGCACAAATAAAGGCAGACTATCGTTTGTCACGCGACAACAACACACGATTCAGGATCCTTGAGAATCGTTGGGGTTTTCAAGACATTGTGTAGGACCCAGTGATTGGTCGACTTATGCAAAACAACCATTATAAGCTAAACAAAGGGTAAATCCTCCCCATCTCTGATGAAACACAGGTGGCACAGCTCTTGATTCTGATTGCCCAAAGGTGGTAACGGCTTAGTGATGTCATTGTGGCTCCGTTGTGTCGTGGGGGAATCATTTTAATGTTTGGTTACATTCAGGCGGTCCAAGTCCATTTGACGTGAAGTAGACCGACACTTTATGTTTTTATATCACACACGTTTCAATATATTTGTGTTATGCTTGACTTTGGTTGCAGTGCGCAATGACTTTTAATACACACTGACAATATAACAGCCCCAGACTGTTTGATTTCCCCAGCTAGCATTATGTTGGATGTATATAGAACCTTTGTTTATGGGAATCCTGGCAAAGCAAAGGGTGGAATAGAGGGTACCAAAAAACACATTTGCAACATAAATTGTGAGGCAATTGTAAAAAGTATAATTGTATGTGAAGGGTTTTTTTCCTGCCTGGGCGAAAAAAGCCATGGTAAAGTAAGCTTCAGTGCATTTCATTTTATATTATATGAGGACAGACAACAGCGATTCAATGATCAGCTCAGCACTGCACGATCGATCATTACTTTCATTTGAAGATATTTTCGTCTCAAACCGCAAAGATCCTATAATGGCTGAACGGTATTTTGGAAAGCTGTTAATGGATTCCAGATGCCAGAATCTTACTTGGCGGTTGAGTAATCGGAGGTTCAAAGTACTGCTGCGGACCCCTTACCCTTGTGTTGGGAATACATTGGCATGACGCAACAAGTTGTCAGCCCTCTAGCAAGTCTTACTGACTCAGGCATTACTGTAAGAAATCCTCTGACGCTGAAGTGCCCAAACTTGGCGAGTTAAGATTCAGCTATGTCCCAAAGCCAATCAAAGCCTAGCGATGGCTTGTGCCCTCCCTGATGCGTGAGAATGATGGATGAATGATGTTGATCAATGAGGCGAAAGTGCTGACTACACCAAGGTGAAATCACATGGAAACCAGCAAGGCTGCCCTCCAGAACTTTCACCAAGAGTTTAATGGAAAAGGGGAAAGTGAATTAAAGTATGCATGTGCTTATGGTAGACCTACTTAACTTGTTCAAGCTGTAAGCTGCAAACGAGAGGCTATTGGCTTGGTTTGCACGATAAGCTTGATCCATGTCTCCTGTTGGACTGAAGTCCCTACAAACGATGTGCTGCATTCTGTAAGTACCTCCTAATACCCCGTTTTACTGCTGCGCCACAATTCGACCCTCTGGAAGCTTAGCTTGTCCATATTCACGGGGGGCCCGTATTCATCAAATCAGCTGGCTAGGACACACTGGGCTATTAGCATCTGGTTTCCAACCATTTCTTAAAGTTTGGACTTTAAGAAAGAAAACTTTCAAGGCAGTTTTTCGTATAGATCCAGAATAATATAGTAGGCTAGGCCTATCTCCAAATGTGATCATGAAGTAATGTTTTATTTTAATGTTTTACAGGGTAATATACACTAACATCAAACATCTGTGACAATGCCATCTATGTGGAATTGTCATCAGGTTATATAATCAGACAGATAAAGTGTGTTTGCTGCCTCTATGATTTGATCGTTTTGGAGACTCTTATCGAATCTAACCCTGCCTTCCAACACCCATAGTACCATAGTATTTTGTTTGCCAAAAAATATTCAGTATGTCCCAATACATGAAAAAAACTGTATGCAAAAAATATCAGGATGCTGTACTAAATCCGGTCGCATTTCGCAGTAGGCCTTTGAAGGCCAGCTTGATTTTTGTCTATTTTGACCAACAATCCTCTGCACAGCAGAAGGTACGTCCCATCGACTGAGCCCGTGAAAGCCGGCACTACATGTGTACTAATCACACTAATCACCTGTAGTCCCGATTGTATGCATACTGTGTGCAACAGAACGTACTTTGTAAGGGTAGCTGCAGTACGTAGTAAAAATAAGAATATGCGATTTGAAAGGCAGCTTTGGACTTATCATTAGAATTTATATTAAAATTAATTAAATATTAAATTATGATTCTTTGGAAGGGAAACTCATAAAATCGCCTTCTAAGAAGACATCCAGAGTTTACGCCTACGATTACTTGTAGCTGTTGCTCTTTACTCTGCTATGTGTCCTATCGTTCAACCCACTTCCCGCTCTGTCTTCACCGTCCTTCAAATAAAGGCACAGAAGCCCGTAAAGAGATCTCCTGGCAGCTGGGAGGACCAACACGGGGGGCGAGAGTACAGCAGATGAACACAGCGAGAGAACCTTCGCCTCAAGATGGCCACCGACAAGAAGCAGACGTTCAGAGTCGGGGATTTGCATTTCATTTCGGAACGTTACATGGAATGCAAATCCCCAGTTGCTGTCGGCCAAGGATTTCTGAGTCTGATTTCATAACTTTTCCAGTAGGGTTTTTCATTTGAAGGGCACCATACTTATCCACAACGGGCCCACGCTAAACCCATCGTCATCGCCAGCATTCACGCCGGATATCGTGGAGTCTTTAACTATAGATAATAATAATAATTACAGTGTAAACACATGGCAGTATTAAACTTTGTGTGCTAACATCCAATATCAACAGAATTCTCTGCGTCTAGGATTCCAAGAAGACGTTTATGAACACAAGATGGATTCCAACACAGATTAACTGTGTTTGGGTTGAATGGTGACCTCTTTTTGAGAGTTTGTGAGGTGTAGCAAAACCAGAATTATATCTCTTGAAACTCATAAATAAAGTTAATTCTGAGAAGTATAAACTATTTGACAGCATGTCAGCAATGACCGACGTGGCTGTTATTGCCGCATAACGCCTGCAACGTGTCCATTCAAATAAAAATGAATCTCAGTCCTCACTGATGATTTGTACGAGTCGTTTGTGTTTACTATGTTTACAGATGATTCCCACAGATGTCGCCAGTTCCCTCATCAGGGCCTGACTTGATGATCCTCTTTGAAGAGCCAACAGGAAGGGGGTCAGGGAGAGGGGAACACAGTAGTAGTGTGGGAAAGGAGCGCTATAACCTGGTAGCACCGGAGACAACGGTATACCTCCTGAAATACAGCGCTGCAGCCCCAGCCAGCTCCTGCACCATGTATGGGCAAATGCCAGGCGAAAGCCCGGGTGCTGAGAGCCTGAAAGGCCCCAGCGGTTCCTGTTCTTGCTGAATCCATTAGGAAGGTGAACATGTGCGAGTGTTTACTCTGGAGCTGTCCGGGAGGAAGGGAATAATCCGAGTGGAAAGCCAGCGCGGAGGACCCCTGAACGCCCGTCTTCCCGGGTACGCTTTTATTAGAAGAGTCCACGTTTCCCCTGTCAGCCGGGGCTCCAGACTGACACCTGTTCCTCCTTATGGCCTGGGGGGGGGGATGCGCTGGACCCAGAATGGGAAACCGCCGCCCACACGCCACAGAACATAATCCTCGCCGTATATTGCCTCGCTATGTGGGAAATATTTATCTAAGCGTTTTGGAAAATGCGGCAACATTTTTCATTGAAATTGCTGACAACAAACTTTGCCCTCCACAGCCCCCCCTGCGCTCCAGTCTATAGTTCCTTTGCCTTTAAAGCGTTGTTTGGACGCTCCGTGCCGGTGGGGTGCTGCGCTGAACCTCCCTCAACGTTTTCCTTAGTTTCATATCTCCCTTCTGACCTCTGGCTCACACCTCGGACAGGGACGCCAGCGAGGGAGGGGAGAGAGGGAGGGGAGAGAGGGGAGAGAAGGAAGGGAGGAGAGGGAGGGGAAGAGAGGAGGGGAGAGAGGGAGGGGAGAGAGGGGAGAGAAGGAAGGGAGGAGAGGGAGGGGAAGAGAGGAGGGGAGAGAGGGAGGGGAGAGAGGGGAGAGAAGGAAGGGAGGAGAGGGAGGGGAAGAGAGGAGGGGAGAGAGGGAGAGAAGGAAGGGAGGAGAGGGAGGGGAAGAGAGGAGGGGAGAGAGGGAGGGGAGAGAGGGAGGGGAGAGAGGGGAGAGAAGGAAGGGAGGAGAGGGAGGGGAAGAGAGGAGGGGAGAGAGGGAGGGGAGAGAGGGAGAGAAGGAAGGGAGGAGAGGGAGGGGAAGAGAGGAGGGGAGAGAGGGAGTAAGGAGAGATGGAGGGGAAGAGAGGAGGGGAGAGAGGAGGGGAGAGAATGGAGAGAAGGAAGGGAGGAGAGGGAGGGGAAGAGAGGAGGGGAGAGAGGGAGGGGAGAGAGGGGAGAGAAGGAAGGGAGGAGAGGGAGGGGAAGAGAGGAGGGGAGAGAGGGAGGGGAAGAGAGGAGGGGAGAGAGGGAGGGGAGAGAGGGAGGGGAGAGAGGGGAGAGAAGGAAGGGAGGAGAGGGAGGGGAAGAGAGGAGGGGAGAGAGGGAGGGGAGAGAGGGAGAGAAGGAAGGGAGGAGAGGGAGGGGAAGAGAGGAGGGGAGAGAGGGAGTAAGGAGAGATGGAGGGGAAGAGAGGAGGGGAGAGAGGAGGGGAGAGAATGGAGAGAAGGAAGGGAGGAGAGGGAGGGGAAGAGAGGAGGGGAGAGAGGGAGGGGAGAGAGGGGAGAGAAGGAAGGGAGGAGAGGGAGGGGAAGAGAGGAGGGGAGAGAGGGAGTAAGGAGAGATGGAGGGGAAGAGAGGAGGGGAGAGAGGAGGGGAGAGAGGGGAGAGAAGGAAGGGAGGAGAGGGAGGGGAAGAGAGGAGGGGAGAGAGGGAGGGGAGAGAGGGGAGAGAAGGAAGGGAGGAGAGGGAGGGGAAGAGAGGAGGGGAGAGAGGGAGTAAGGAGAGATGGAGGGGAAGAGAGGAGGGGAGAGAGGAGGGGAGAGAGGGGAGAGAAGGAAGGGAGGAGAGGGAGGGGAAGAGAGGAGGGGAGAGAGGGAGGGGAGAGAGGGGAGAGAAGGAAGGGAGGAGAGGGAGGGGAAGAGAGGAGGGGAGAGAGGGAGGGGAGAGAGGGGAGAGAAGGAAGGGAGGAGAGGGAGGGGAAGAGAGGAGGGGAGGAGAGGGAGTAAGGAGAGATGGAGGGGAAGAGAGGAGGGGAGAGAGGAGGGGAGAGAGGGGAGAGAAGGAAGGGAGGAGAGGGAGGGGAAGAGAGGAGGGGAGAGAGGGAGTAAGGAGAGATGGAGGGGAAGAGAGGAGGGGAGAGAGGAGGGGAGAGAGGAGGGGAGAGAGGGGAGAGAAGGAAGGGAGGAGAGGGAGGGGAAGAGAGGAGGGGAGAGAGGGAGTAAGGAGAGATGGAGGGGAAGAGAGGAGGGGAGAGAGGAGGGGAGAGAGGAGGGGAGAGAGGGGAGAGAAGGAAGGGAGGAGAGGGAGGGGAAGAGAGGAGGGGAGAGAGGGAGGGGAGAGAGGGGAGAGAAGGAAGGGAGGAGAGGGAGGGGAAGAGAGGAGGGGAGAGAGGAGGGGAGAGAGGAGGGGAGAGAAGGAAGGGAGGAGAGGGAGGGGAAGAGAGGAGGGGAGAGAGGGAGTAAGGAGAGATGGAGGGGGAGAGAGGAGGGGAGAGAGGAGGGGAGAGAGGAGGGGAGAGAAGGAAGGGAGGAGAGGGAGGGGAAGAGAGGAGGGGAGAGAGGGAGACAGCGGGAGAGAGAAGAAGATAGAGAGGGGAGAAGGAGAACGGGAGGGTGAGAAGGGAGGGAGTAGGGAGGAGAGGGGGGGGGAGAGAGGGAGAGAGAAGAAGAGACCAAGGGAACAAGGAGAAGGTGAGAAGGGAGAGAGATGGTAGAGAGTGAGGGCAGAAAGAGAGCGAGAGGTTAGAAGAGAGAGGGTAAGACAGATGGAGATATAGGAAGTGATGGGGGGGGGGGGGGGGGGGGCAAGAAAAAGAGAGAGAGAGAATTGAGAGTACAAATTCCCAAGAAAAAATAGACAGCAAATGAGAGGGAAAGAGGGTTAGAAATAGAGAGAGCAACCAGAGAAAAAGGATCCCAGAGAGAGAGAGAGAGAGCGGTTTGGCAGATCAAGATAGGGGGACTACATTAGGAAGAGAGTATGTGCATTTCACACCAGGTTTTCAGCACGTAAGATGAATGGAGACCAAGAGGAAGATTATGTGGGAGAGCATTACGTGCACCTGAGACTCTAAACTGTCTGAAATCAGCCAGGCTGCCACAGGATTCTGGCACCGATACGACCGACAGACTCGAGGCCAGAGAGAGACCAACGTGAGAGAGAGAGAGAGACACACAGACGCGCGCACACACACACGTGTGTGTGTGTGTGTGTGTGTGTGTGTGTGTGTGTGTGTGTGTGTGTGTGTGCGCGCGTGTGTGTGTGTGTGTGTTGGATGGAGAGAGAAATAAAATGAGAGAGAGATAGAGAGAAGGGACAGAATGTTTTTTGGACAGCGACCGTGATGATAAAAAGAGACCATCTACTTGGCTTCAGAGCTCGTCTGCTGGCTTTCCTCTTGTAAATTGGTTGCCAATCGCATGACTTCTGACCCCTTTACACCAGTAAACTGTAGCCCATAATAAACGCAAATAAAAACATGACCCAATTGAAGCTGCTCTTCCGTTGATGGCAAACACACACACACACACTCATACACGCAGACACACTTTACAATAACCAGGAGGATTATAAACATGTCCCGTACATCGTTTTGAATTTCATATCTGTTCTGACCATCACTTTTTTTGTCATGGGATGTTGTTAAAATACGTTTTGAAATATACAATTCACCCAATATACGTTTTATGTTTCGGATTGTCTTACATATTAAAATCCCTGTGAATACCATTAAAATCCCTGTGAATACCATTAAAATCCCTGTGAAAACCATTAAAATCCCTGTGAATACCATTAACACTTTAACTTCCCATTTCTAACATCTTCATGTGCTGCAGCATCTGACATGTGCTCTGGGTCTTTGTGTAAGGTGGGGGGGGGACTTTGGAGGACTTCGATCTTCCAAATCTGCTGAGGGATTGGTTGAATCTTTCTGTCCATCACCTGTTTCGTGTGGATCAATTTAGGACTTCTTTCGCAGCAAAACACATAGACATATTGGTCATTTCTGATAGATAATGGCTCAAAACCTGAGCTACAACACATGTTCGGAACCCTACAGCTGGGCATCAACAACAAAACATCACCCTCCCACTGGATCGCGAACACCAAATCAAACGGTACGTGTTTGGTTCCAACCCAACTAAAGTCATACAAAAGCCGATTTTATGTGAGCTTGTAAGATATCGAAAGGGCAGCTTTCATTCACACCGTCAGTTGTCACTTTGCGTACCTACCGCGGCGCTACCTCCGGTGGCGCAGCCTGCTGACCCGCTGTGTGAGCAACGCATGCCGGGCGCCGCGAGTCAGCGCGGCCTAAACGAGAAGCAGGCCTCCGCGGAGTGAGCCAGCTCTGCAGCTCTCCTCGTCTGCCGTCACTTCTGCACGGCTTGACGATGCTAAAAAAGGGTTGCTCACACGCCAGGACGAGCCTACAGCCTCCGGGGCAGAGCCACCTCGGCTTTTTTCCCTTTTCCCAATCCCATGAATATATTTCTAATGTAATAATAGCTGTATTTGTGTGTGTGTGTGTGTGTGTGTGTGTGTGTGTGTGTGTGTGTGTGTGTGTGTGCGTGTGTGCGTGTGCGTGTCAATGTTTTGGTAAACGTGTGTGGAGCCGGAGCATTGTTGAGGAGTGCGTATGAGGTCATTTGCGACTAGAAAAAGAATCCAGATGCGCTCAGACACACACACACACACACACACACACACACACACACACACACACACACACACACACACACACACACACACGACACACACACACACACACACACACACATGACACACACACACACACACAAAATCACACGCACGTACAAATCCCACACACAGTACAGGGTTAGAATATCTTCAGTAGTCTGACAATGAGACTTGCTCGCACGAGGTGGAGGTTGAAGGTTAGTTTTATCCAAAACATCCGGAACCAACCAAGAATAGGCTGGGGGGGGGGGATTAGTTGAATGGAGGGCCACCCATCCTCTGACCACGGAGGGGGATCCTAACAGATAAAAAAGCTTTAAAAGCAACTATCGGACGTTTTCATCAGTAACTTCTGGAAGAAACCTTGAATTCTATTTAAGGATGCTTTTAGGATTTAGTGGGTGGTCTATGGTGAGGAGCAAGACCAATGTTGCGATAATGGAATCCTAAATCTATATTTTCTATTATATAACTTTCATTGAGGAAAACGATTTGCTAGTTTCCAGATATTCTTTTACTTTTCACTTCTTAAATGAAGGCTCGACCAGGCTTTGCTGTCTGTCATGGTTATGGTTATGGTCCCTCTTAAAGTGCAGTGTGTTTTAATGGAAGGTTCGAGAATACACAGCCTCACGTCGTTTGACAGCGGACAAACATTTAGGAAACGTGTCCCTGCAGCCATGGACCTCGGAGCGGCGCGCCGAGGACAATGGATACGACGAGCTGCGGTGAAGGTTGTCATTACCGTCGTAACTTTAGCAGCAGCCTCTGTTTATAGCCCGTGTCTCGGTGTCCGGGCCGACGCCTCGCCCTGCCCTGAGCTGCAGTCGGACGGGTAACAGGGCTGCGATCCCCCCCTGTTGGGGACCAGAGGTTCCAGTGAAACCAGTGGTTCACGCGCTCTCGGGGGAATCTGGGTGAGACACGCCCAGAGTGTACTGGAAGATTGAGAATATAGCAACCCAGGGAAGGTTTTTTGTGGTGCAGAAAGTGCTCTTTTTTTTGTAACTTATTGTAAGTAGCACTCAGACGATTGTAAAATAAATTGCTTCTATGCTCCTCTGTTTCCTTTTGTTTCCCACGGTCGGTTGTTACACAGGCCACTCATTCACACACACATAAAGGAGAGACGGTGGTTCACGTAAAGGGCTACCTCAGAAGGCCTATTCATTCCTTAGGGGTACTCAGTTGAGATCCTAGGATTTAAAATGTATATTGTTAGACTGCTGCAGAGATTGATATTGGGCTGCTGGTGATAACACAGACGGAGTCCTTGAGCCATTTTCAAATGAATGTTGTCAAGATCAACTCCGAAAGCATCTGGACGGTAATTAGAAAATTAACCAAATTCGACATGTTTTGAAACGGGATTTGGGGAAAATTGCCCTAGCTGATTGGACGGAAATTGGACACGTTTTATTTATTTATTTTTTATTTTATTTTTTAGATGTATCTCAAGTTGTTCTTTGCTGGAATGTTTTCTTAAGCTGTTTCAGGGAGAATGAGTCTTATCAAATGATGTAATTATATGTTGCTTCTAAACAGGCCTTCCACTGCTGGTTTTCTGCTATCAACGCTGGTCAGCATCCAGCCATCCAGTCCATGAGCAAACATACAATTCTGGCAACCCAAAATGTAAATTTAATTCTACATCTGTTATCAATTGCGCAAGCTGAAACAATAATAGTTTGGAGTTTAAGTCTTGGGCTGTTACAGTGGTTAATGAGCCAAAAGAGCTACATTTGTTGACTTTCGTAATCACAGTTTCAGGATATTATAATTGCAGAAAAATTAATAAATAGTCACCAGCTTGGTGGATTGTTTCCACTCATCAACGTGAATACAATACAAATAAATAACGGCTATTAAATATTATTTTCCGTATCGGACTTGTTGACACATTGCAATCAGCGTTTCGTGCTACTTTCGAAAAGCAATTTGCCAACATGTCAACTAATTTATGTAAGAATATCGGATCAAGCATGAAATGTAATTTCCGCAATTGGATCCCTGCTTTACCGCGTGTGGTCGAAATGTCATCGATCGGATGCTAAAAAGAGTGAAGTGAGTTGAAATGTATGCACTACTGTGGAAACAATTCAATGTCCACATCTGATGTTGATTCTGAATGTCATTCGGAGTTAGAGTCCAACATATTTGATTATTGAAATACTTTGAGGTCAAACACATGGAAACTGAGTATTTCCTGAAACTAATTGAAATGTGTACATTAGCATCGCCATCATTGTGTGGCTGTGGCAGGTATGGCGGGATGCGACATTGACGTAACGCAAGTCCTACTCGACCGAATCAGGATCCAAATGCATTCTACAATAAAGCTGATATTTGCCTTTTTTTGTTAGGGACATTTAAAAAGTGCCTCATTTCCCACATGGTCTCACCTGAGTGTTGAACTGAGCCCTGTTTCAGGTAGCTGGTTTTGAGGCAACCCCGAGTTTGTTCGCTCTGAGTTAATGGAAACTCTGGGTTTTCCGTTTCAGGTACCGTAGCAGGTTCAGCGCAACCGAGAGTTAGTTGCTGCGGCAACATACGCCGTGGGTCTAACCTGCTCGGGAGGTGGTTAGACCTACTCTGAGTTTGTTGTCAATAAGGCTGAAGGCAGCTCTCCGACAGAAGGAAGTGTTAGAAATGGCATGTCCTTTTCTACGAGAGCCTGTGGATCCTTAGAAGGAATCTCCGTGAGGAACGATTATTAAGACCCCGGTTGGATATAATTTATTTTCCTGATAATTTTCTTCCCGAGCGCTATTGTTTTTCAGCGCAATCTATCATTTATTTAGACCACCTTCTCAGCCCCCATGTTAACTGTCAAACGCACCGGGGGCATGCTTTAAGTTTAAGTTTTGTTTTTTTATCGCAATTAACGCATGTGCAGAATGATCCGCCCCGTGCATCCCACCCGCTCTGTACTACAGTCACTTCAACGTTGTGGCTTTCCCATGATCAGAGTAGCTGACTAACCACGGACCTATAACTGCTGCAAGTCAAGAAACTCATTTTAAGAATGCAAGGCAGAAAAGACCCTGGTACTGCTTTTAACCAGATGCTATTCTTCTCTACATGCACATGCTCAGCATAATCGTCTGCATTGTTCACTGAAATAAAACCCTTTGAGTAAACTGTTCAACAAAATAACTTGACCCACCACAGCCCGTGTTCTAATAAAGACAATCTACTTATTATGAGGATTCCTTTATTTCCTGAAAGCACAAAAAAAATTAAGTAATTTATATTGGGTATGTTTTAAGAGCAGGGAACAGTATCCCAGTTTGCACCTCCCCCACCTTTAACTTATGTTCCAAAATGTGGATCTCCAAAGCATCCTTTTGCATCTTTTGAATTGTTACAATTGCATGGAAGTTGGTGAGGGCATCTGGTTCAAGTAGGGCGATGACACCATCAGATGATTAGACAGTGCAATTATTACTTGAGCCAGAATATTGCCCCATCTAATTTGCAACGCGCTGGGTTGCGTGTACATATTTAATTATTTTGAATAACCAACCTCTTATAAAGGCACTTCTATCCTGGGGGGTGGGGGGATCAGAGGAGCTCCCCCCAGGGATGCCCTCATCCACAGGACGCATACTCTGTTGGCTGAGGGCCATCTCCTCAGCCTCTGTGAGGGCTGCAGAGGTGGACCCCCTCCAGTCTGCCGGGCCTCTGCTTTTTTTCGATTTGCTAACATGGAGGAAAATGTTACCCTAATATTCAGTAAGCGCTATTTTGAAGACACACATATATATATATATATATATACACACATACATACATACATACATATATATATATATATATATATATATATATATATATATATATATATATATATATATATATATATATATATATAATGCATTTTGCCTAGGTGTAGCCTTCTAATATATCTAAATCCTATTAAATATTGGCAGTGTTGGGGTGGCTGGGAAATGTACTACTTACATTTACTGCTTAAATATAGGCCCATCACATGTTGAATATAGCTGTTAAATTAGGTAGAGCAGGCAAAACAGCACAATTGATTTGATTTCAATTAAACATTAGTTTACCTGTTTAAACTATATTTTTGTACTTCATCTTCATTTGCTGCCAAGTCCTCGTGGGGCAACTCGGGGTTGCGTAAATTGACACACACACACACACACACACACACACACACACACACACACACGCGCGCACACACACACACACACACACACACACACACACACACACACAATTTACATATTGAATAAGTGGAAGATATTAAACTTTCCTCTTATTTTATTTTATTTTACTAATTTATTTTACCCACGCATTGACTTGTTCAGCTATTTACTGCCAAGCTCTCTCTCGCGCTCTCGCTGCCGGAATTGCTTTTTTTTGTTAAAATGGGTAACTGTTCGGCATACGCGTTCATTAGAATTTCCAATTCCGTGGGGGAAAAGTAAGTGGATCTACGCTTTTGGTCCATGTTTGATCATGTTATCAGAGATCCATTGATGATGGCTCTTCATAGTCAACAGGCACGCCCTCAACCCAGAGTGAACATACTCAGAGTTGATTAAACCAACGCTGATCACCTGTTCTGAAACCGAAAACCCAGAGTTGCTTTGCAACCCTGAACTCTGAGTCAACCAACTCAGAGCGCAGGATTAAACTCAGAGTATGTTAAACCAGCTACCTGAAACAGGCCTCTGATCACATATCTATGTATCTTTTATCTTTTCTTATCTGTGAAGACAACTTTCCAGATAGACTGGATCCTGGCTCTGCTCCAGATAGACTGGATCCTGAGCCTGCTCCAGATAGACTGGATCCCGTCCCTGCTCTGGGGGGGTGGCACTGGGCCAGCTTACACTGTAATGGTTTGTGTGGTGAGTGTGTGTGTGTGTGTGTGTGTGTGTGTGTGTGTGTGTGTGTGTGTGTGTGTGTGCGTGTAAACGTGTGTAAACGTGTGTGAATGAATGTGTCCTTGCACGCGTGTGTGCGTGCATGCATCTATGTGTGCGTACGTGTGTGCATACACGTGTCTATGTGTGTGCGTGTGTACGTATGTGTGTGTGTGCGAATGTGTATGTGTGTGTGTGTGTGTGTGTGTGTGTGTGCCGGTAAAGGAGCCGACTGCAAATCCTGTCACGGGACCGGAGAGCGTAAACACAGCTGTTGGCCCGAGATGGACGTGAGATCAAGCCCGCCATGCCTGTTGGACTTGTCCTCTCTCTGTGTGCGTGTGTGTGTGTGCGTCTGTGTGTATATGTTATGACAGTCATCACAGCAATATGTCAAAAATGGACCCTTACAAATTGGCCTGCTCACATCAAAACAGAAGACGGTGGCTAACCCTCCCATCCACACAGCCATCTCAGACGTGTGTGGGGGAACCAAACGACCATGACTTCGCCTACGATTTGAATCTCAATCGGCTTCTTTTGTACATTTGATGCCAGGAGTTTTTTGGAGCACAGTGGCACGAATCGAGTTGTCACTATGCAAACAACAAGAGCTATCGTCTGCTACATTTGCACCGGAGCTTTTGTTAACATCTTGCCTCATCTCTCTAAGCATGGACTGCTGTACATTACAACATGGAGAGAGAGAGAAAGGAGAGTGAGAGAGGGTATTTCACGGCGGTGTTTTTGTGTGTGTGTGTGTGATGACCAAATGAGGCAGAAATCCTCCAGTGGCTTCCGCAAACATGCCTGGCCTCCATATGAAATCAACATTTAGTAATTGTTCAGCTATGTCAACACGGTATGCCTTCGTAGGCTGTGAAACAGCAGAGGGCTGTGCTGACTGGACCTTGGCTGGGATTGGGCCGCACTCACAGAATGATGTGATGTTTATGTAAACCACACCTCAGTGGGAGATTTTTTTTCGTCTTATGCCCACCGAGTGTGATTATTGTTCTTGTTTCAGATTGAATCATCAACCCCTTGTTTCAAGCAAACGCTCATTATGTTATTCGTTCCCTCCCCGGGGCAGTTATTTTGTTGCGGCAGCACAGAATAACAGTCATGATTCATTGCAGATGAGATGCATGAATTCGTACAGTGTACACTTTCACAGATCTTTCTAGATGTATCACAGCCACAAAGTCCTGGGAGACGCTGGTGAAGACCTGCTGAGGGACTGGCCTTCATTCACCAGACTGACTACATTTGAATGAGTTCTGACACCCAACTCTACCCCCTCAGAATTACCATCACAGGCCCAGATCAGGGGTACCACGGTGTAACCGTTAACAAGGATCTCCCTGGAAGGCAGAAACCACAAGGACAAAGGAACATGCTCACACTTAATTTTTGTCAAAAAGAGATCAGTAGGAATTTATTATCTGCGTTTGAATTACATGTACAACAACCCATTTACTGCCACAGCCTCAGTCCTCACTCTTTCTCTCTCACATCGGCAGACTTCTGGAACACAAACACAGCCCCTTGAGTCCCTTGGACAATGTGTTTCCGGGGCGACAACAGCGTGTTCTTTAGGCAAGAGCGCGTGGCCGGGACTCCAGTCTTGCGACTTGTACGGCTGAACCGGAACCAGACGGTGAAACAGAGATAAAAAACAAACTTATTTCTGACTTGAAACAGAAAAAGAAGAGGACATCACATCCTCGCAGTTGGCCTTGCAGATTCCGGGGACAGGAAAAAGGCAAACCATGTCGTACGTGAAAGTATCGGACGAGACGCTGGTGAAGACATCTGCCTCTTGCCGCATGAGCAGATGTTCCGTCGGGGGCCCCAAACGGGAGCGTACACACGAACACGAAGAACACGCCTGACGAGACAAACACATGGAGGCCGAGCTCCCCCCCCAGAGATCCACGCATGTGAATCACAGAAGTCAAATACATTGAACACAGTGGCAGCATTGAAAGTAATACCGTGCGGGGAACTCGGGACTGTAAATCACTATACATTCTTCCAGGTTCATGCATTCGGTTCCTCTGAATGTCTTCCTCATGTTCTGCGATGAGCCCGATCACCGGAGAGTTTGTGGTGCCGTGCCCCGTGCGGCTGTTCGCTTTGAGTCGACCTTATCGATAACGGGGTCAACTCATTAGTTCCTGTTGTCGGGTTTAATCAAGTGGGGGCGACCCCACAGTCTTCACAGTGGAGAGTATGTTGTGTTTGTGTGTGTGTGTGTGTGTGTGTGTGTGTGTGTGTGTGTGTGTGTGTGTGTGTGTGTGTGTGTGTGTGTGTGTGTGGACGATGACGGTTGGTTTAGGAAGCACTTCATACGAAGACACAGAGGTGATTGTTGAATCCCTGAATCACGGATGGAACGTCGTTGTGTTCGGACGGAACAGCAACATGGTATGAAGCACCGCTGTGGGTGTCGGAAAGATCTAGAATGGGACGAAACCCCCTCAGAATTGGTAAGGTTACAAGTCAGCATGGTGAGGGCTGATAGTGTGTGTGTGGGTCTGTGTGTGTACGTGTGTGTGTGTGTGTGTGTTTTTTAACACTGTCTAATGGTGACAGCCGATCCCCTTTTCATATAAATAATAACCAAACAAATGTCTTCCTTTCACTTGCACCACTGTCCACACATATACACAGACGTTCCTCCAAAGCTATGGCAGGAGAAACCTACGTTATGTAACTAGCATACTTACAAATATACATATATGCAAAATACAACTGAAACTGGAACTATCCCCCTTGGGCCGCTGTTCTTTCACGACGATAACACAAGAAATGGTAACGCGATAAAAAAAATATATATAAAAAATAAAATAAACGTAACAAAGTGTCATCTGAAACGAAAACATTCGGAAGAAGTTCTTCATGATTCTGTGATGTTTTGGCAGCTCAACATAACACATTCTTGTCTTTCGGATCAAAGTCATGTGTTTTCAAAACACTTTTTTCGGGGGGAGGGGGGCGTCTGGAATACGGGTGCGTACGGCAGCCATTTTGAAAAGCAGCTGACGTGCAATGGAAAAGAACGTCTTCAGACCCACGGAGAAACGCAGAGGTCCTTAGCTCTCTGGCCAGCCAGCGAGGAGACGTGGAGCTTTTACAAAAGTATCTACATACTGAGGCATCTCTGACTACAGGCATGCTGCGGGTCCGGTCCACCTTGGGGGGGGGTGGGGGTGGGGGGGGCCGGTTCAGCACTCAAACCCGATTCAGTTCCTAGAGACCTGCGTCACTTGGGAGACCTTCTGAGGTCTGTCCTTTCCATTCAGGCAAATCACTTGGAGACTACGAGGCCAAATCGCTAAGGGGGGGGGGGGGGGGGGGGTCATCTTTGATGGACTTGAGGCCAGTTCTTATGATGTAACCATTCTTCCATGGAAACCAACTATTTGGAAAGGAATCAGCTTGTTTTTATAAGCAAAAAAAAAAGAAAGGTGCTCCAGCATTCCAGAAGAAGAACGCCTCTTGTGAGTCACTTTCCGAGGTATCTCTCGTTGCCCTCGGTGTTATTAAAAGTTATCTCGTCTGATTAAGGGCTAAGGGTTAGCGGGTGCTTTCAAAATCTCATTTTTACGTGGGTGGATTCCGTCCAACCGTTATTGTCCCGTCGTTTGTTTTTTCCTCTTCCCAAAACTCTCTCATATCCTCATCTCCCGGTCGGGGCTTTGTTCTATCGACGGCTCCCGGGTGCTGATCATGGACGCCGAGGGGCCCTGGTTGACCCCGAAGGGGGAGACGGCGGGCGACCGCGCGGCCAGCGGCGAGAGGGAGGGGGAGAAGCTGGGAGACATGGCGGCCGAGGAGATGGAGCCCTCGTGGCTGATGGGGGACCGGCGCAGGGAGGCCAGGTGGGGGAACGTCCTCCCGATCACCGGCACCTTGGGGGGCACCGACATGGCCCCCGGGTGGGCCACCGAGGTGATGAGGGGCGGCGGGTCGATCCGGGGCTTGGGGTCTATCTTGGGCTTGGGCTGGAAGGGCTGGCGCGGGTTCTGGCTCTGATGGGCCGTCTCGTCCTTCAGCCTGGCGATCTCCGTGAAGACGTTGGCCAGCGGCTGGAACTGCGGGCACCAGTTGAGGAGGTAGTCCCAGTTGTAGCTCCCGCGCAGCTCCTCGTCGCTGGCCACGATGGCCGTCAGCGAGCCGTCCACCGAGGGCTTGCCGTCCTCGGGGAAGCCGTAGTCCTTGGGCAGGGAGATGTTGAGGCCCCCGCGCCCGCCGGTGCCCAGGTACCCGCCGCCGTCGTCCCGGTACACGGGCAGCTGGCCGGAGAGCAGCGTGCCGCTGAGGCTGCCCCCCAGCTTCTTGCCCTTGAACCAGGTGCTGCCCTCCAGGGCCGCCGGCTCGCAGGAGATGTCCGAGAGCTGGTCGGCGTCCTGCTGGATGCCGGAGTCGGGGCCCCGGGCCGAGATGTGCTCCTGCATGGAGGAGGTGATGGAGGCCACGCGGGGGTACTCGTTGATCATCCGGATCTCGTCGTCCTCCGCCGCCTCGGCCGAGCCCCGCCCGCTGGAGTGCGAGGGGTCCAGGGAGCCGCCCCGGGTGTAGGACCCCCCGCCCGCGCCGCCCTGGTCGCCGGTGTACCCCGGCAGGGCCTGGTGGTAGATCCTCTCCCCGCCGACGCCCGACTTGGAGTCGTCCATCTTCTGGAGGGCCGTCCCCGCGGCGACGGCCTGGCTCTCCGTGTTCTGGCCCGTCTTCTTCCGGCGCGACTTGACCAGGAACACCACCACCGCCATGACGACGAGCAGGATGATGACGGCCAGCGAGACGGCGATGATGCTGATCAGCAGGATGTTGACGTCCGACGCCAGGCCGAAGCTGGTGCTGCTGACGTCGACGGCCACCTGCGTGGTGGTGGTGCGCGACGCGTCCAGGGGGCTGTGGGCGGCCACGTCCAGGGACATGATCCGGGCCTCGCGCTTCCCCCGGCCCGACCCCCCGCTCCGGCCCGAGCCGTCCATCTTCAGGGAGATGACCCCGGTGGTTCTGTTGACCTCAAAGTAGGGCGAGTCGGCGGACAGGGAGTACAGCACGATGCCGTCCACCCCGCCGTCCTCGTCGTGGGCCTGCACCTGGCCGATGCTCTGGCCCTTCTTGGCGTTCTCCGGGACCTCGAAGGCCAGGTCGGACGCCGTGAACAGCGGGTCGTATTCGTCCTCCCCGGTGACGAACACCTGCACCGTCACCGTGGCCGAGTGGTTGCCCGCGTCCACGGCCACCGCCATGAAGTTGAAGGAGTTGATCTTCTCAAAGTCAAAGGACGTTTTGGCGCGGATCTCTCCCGTGTAGGGGTCCACCACGAAGCTCTCCTTCCCCGTGCCAGAGCGCACGATGTGGTACTTCAGCAGCCCGAAGACGCCGGTGTCGTGGTCGATGGCGTGCAAGACGGTCACGGCCGAGTTGGCGGGCTGGTTCTCGCGGATGCTGGCGGTCAGGATCTCCACGGGGAAGAAGGGACGGTTGTCGTTGACGTCCTTCACCTCGACCGTCACGGGAGCGAGGGCGAAGTGGCCCTGGCCGTCGGACGCCTGGACGACCATGATGTGCGTGGCCTTGTGCTCGCGGTCCAGCGTCTGCTTCAGCCGCAGAGCGCCCGTCCACTGGTCGACGGTGAACAGCTCCATGTCATCCCCCGAGCTGATGGTGTACTGGACCTCGGCGTTGGGGGCGGAGTCTTGATCTGGCAGAGGGAACGAGAACACAGAAGGCCATTGGTTCACTCCCACAAAACATACTGAGCAAAAGTAAACAGACAGACTGTGAGACGATGAGATTATGTCAAATTAGGGCTGCTCGATTATGGACAAAAATCATAATCACGATTATTTTGGGCGATATTGGAACGATTATTTTTGAGTTTGAAAACATGCTGCATTTATTCAGCCCTTTTCTCCAAAAAAAACACTTTGAAGCTGAGAACTTTGAAATTTCCCCTTTAAAAAAAATCCCCAAATGGTCAAATGGAAAATGTTCAAATGATTAATTTATGCAAGCATGTATCCAGCTGTTAAGCTGCAATTTCTATCAAAAAATGTAAAACACTAATTTCGTTTGGGGTTCACGATTGATGTCAAAGACAATGAGAGAATGGTAAAGAGGACTTTAAATATATATATATATATACATATATATATATATATATGTATGTAGAGGTCCGTCCTTCCACACACCTGTGGCGGTGAACCTGATGATCTCCGTGCCGGCGGCCGCGCCCTCGCTGAGCGACACCGTGTACTCCGCCCTGCTGAACACCGGCGGGTTGTCGTTGACGTCGCCCACGGTGATCACCACGGCGACGCTGGAGCTCTTCTGGGGCACGCCGCGGTCCGACACCACCACGGTGAGGTTGTAGAGGGGCGTGGTCTCAAAGTCCAGGCCCTCGGCCAACAGCAGCGTGCCCACCGTCTGGAAGCCCCGCCCCTCCAGGAAGCGGACGCTGCTCTCGATCTGGAAGGCGATCCCCTCGTTGCCGTTGGCGATGGCGAAGTCGAATCCGCAGTTCTCCCGGGCGAGGTCGCTGTCGAACGCCTCCAGGGTCAGGATGGTCGCCCCGGCGATGGTGTCCTCTGCCACCGTGGCCCTGCGCGCAGAGGGGGAGCGTTCAACACCGTTAATAACCTGCGCTAATACGTAGAGCCGCCAACAAGGCTTGAATTAACAACGTTTTTAAGATTTCCTTTTAAATCTTCAATAAAAAAATGGTAAACAAAAACCAATGATCCCTGAACTACTCGGTATAATGTAAATTCCCCTTTGTCCTCAATGTTTTACGTCCATGTGTTGTTTCTCTCCTTCCATCTTAAGGATCATGATGGAGACAACATGGCTTTATTGTGTTTTTTATGCTTTTGAACACTTCTTGTTGACTGTTTGACAGTTTTCAATCAATCAGTCAATCAATCAATCAATCAATCAGTTCTAAGATGGCCGCCGCAGCTCACCTGTAGTCGGACTGGTGGAAGACGGGCGCGTTGTCGTTGACGTCGGCGATCTGGACCTGGACGGTGGTGAGGGAGGAGAGGGCGGGCTCCCCGCCGTCGCGCGCCTCGATCACGATGTTCACCGAGGGCCGCTCGGGGTCGAACTCCGCCCGCTGGCTGATGGACAGGGTGCCTGGACGGGGCGAGGAGAGGAGAGGGACCGGGATGAACACACAGCATAGCGCAACGAGGGACATCCACACGGTGCACAAGAGCACAAACCCTACTGACTCCTTGAGCACATTCATGAAGCACACTTAAAAAACTAAGAACAAAGAACACTATATCGCTGTCGGTGCAGTACAAGGTGTTCATACAAACAAGTGCCTAACACTTAACACTCTTTTTATTCTCTTGTCTTTGAGGCTGGTGGGTTACATGACAGTTTCCCATTTCTTTACGCAGTCCTTTGCATTTTTATTGAACACTGCGAGATCCTTTGAGCTGCACTGGTCGGGTAGTAGGGGGCAGATAAGGCAGTGCTGCATTGTATGGTCCTCTTCTCCACATTCACAGGCGGTTTGGCCAGTTTCATAGCCCCATCTGGCCATGGCAGCCTTTGTTTCGCCCTGTTCCTGTTCTCAGGCGGTATCGCGTCTTCTGAGCCCAGCACTAGGTCGACCCTTTCCCCGTACACAACAAAGATAGCTAGGATAAGGTGCTACACAATGCTACTTATCCCAGTACTATTTTTATCCCAGTACTACTCGCTGTGCGTACCGTTATTGGGGTCGATGAGGAAGCCCTCCTGGGTGGATGACATGAGGCGGTACGTGACCTTTCCGTTCTCCCCCGAGTCCCGGTCGGTGGCTGTCACCGTGACAACAGGACTTCCTGGTGGCGTGTGTTCAGGAAGGGTCACCTGTGGGAAGGGAGAGAAACAAAACACCGGACTTACTCGAGGCAATCGAAGGAAAACAGACAAACAACAATGGAAGCTGTTGTTCATAAAACAGTCCGGAGAGTGAGAGGAATATAAAATGTTGTTTTTCCTGCTCTTCATATCATTCCTTGACATGCTAGTAAACCCTCCGTGTTTGTGTTTGCAGGCCTTCCTGAGGCAGGACTAGATAGTTAACTTTTTATCGCCTGCGTGTGTGTATTTTTAAAACACCGCCTTGGGAGTGTGTTTGTGCGTGCGTGCGTGTGATTGAGTGCGGATGTGTTGTGTATAATGTGTTTATGTAGGTGGAGAAAGTCTGCCGCAGTGATGAACTGTGTATGCATTTATTAATACACTCCTTGGAATTCTCAGGGCACATGTTACATGGAGGGTGGATCCCTTTTATGGGGATTTTAACACAATGCAGGAGCTGCTGAATTACAAGCAAGGCAGCTCAATTCTGGCACACACATTGTTTTCTGAAGAGTACCAGACAGTATAATTCATATGTACATATATATTTAAATACATATTAGGGGAAGATTATGACGATTCCTCAGCTATTTAAGGGTCACCAATTATGCTACTATATTAATTATACTTTCTTTGCCAATAATGGCTGTTGTAAAATATAGAGACAACCTTACAGCAGATCAAGCATATGGAACACAATAAAATATATAATCAAATAAAACCTTACCTGGTAGAGGTCCTGGGTGAAGGCGGGGGCGTTGTCGTTGACGTCCTCCACCCGGATGGTGACGTTGGCCTCCGTGTGGTGCATGCTGTCGGTGGCGCGCACCGTCACCGTGTACCAGGTCTTCTCCTCGAAGTCCAGGGGCCCGGTCAGCGAGACCCCGCCGCCGTAGCGGTGGATGCTAAAGCGGCCCGCCGCGGAGGGCTCCAGGCTCAGGGAGTACGACAGCTCGGGGCTGGAGTCCACGTCGTTCCCCGTCACCAGGGTGACCTCCGTGCCGATCAGGGTGTCTGGGGAAGGGGGCGGGGGCGGGGGGCGGGGAACGTCGTTATGAGGGGCGGGGCTCGTGGGAACGCTTCTACAGTTCAATCGACTCGTCTACTGCCCCAGTGCACCTTTTGCACACCTGATTTCAATGAGCCTAATCGCCTCGTTAGCGAGTCGAATCAGGTGTGCGTGTGCCGTGTGGGGGCGGGAAAGCGGAAAGAAACGCAGACGTTTTGCCCAGCTGTACTTTAAATAGTTTTGAAAGTACAAAATTAGGACGTTAGGACGAGCGTAAAAAATAATGTTGGTGCATTTCTAAGTTTGACTCTGCATCCAAGGTTCAACAAAAGTCAAGCAGTAGAAAGAAAAAGTCTTTCCTAGGGATCTGACAACACATTAGCAGGAGCCAGAGAGAGAATGAAGGAGGGGAACTCGGAAGGCTATCGTGGATGACGAAACAACGTTGGTAGGACTTTTCTCACCCCTGCTGGGCGGGACCAGTGGTTCAATCGCATCGTACGGATCTGTCGGGTATCAGTAACCTGTCAGGCACGATGCTGTGTGTATACTCACTCTCGGGAATTCGGATCTCCGAGGGCAGCGGAATGGTGGGACTGTTATCGTTCTGATCCACGATGATCACGGTCAGGGTGGCCGACCCCGCCAACCGGGGACTGCCTCTGTCGGTTGCCGTGATAACCAACCTGAGAGAAAGAACATTTTTGTTTTAACGTTTTGACGCAAGAGGAAGTTTTTCGAACAGGGAACTAAAGATAAAGGTTGTGGAGTGATCGGAAGTAATTGTGTGTGAAGTCATCTTTCTGCAGCTAGCCGTAAGTTGTGATTCATCCGTGAAGTCTTTTTTTGGATTCACGTCGTGATTTATGGCCTCTATCAAGTACACACTGATACAATGCTGAAAGAACAACACACAGAACAGAATGAACGATTTAGAGCTTTTAAAATCAAAGGCTTGGCTAACTGTACCGTCTGGCTTCCACTTATCAATGAAGTCTTTCTTTTCTGCATGCCTACACACACACACACACACACACACACACACACACACACACACACACACACACACACACACACACACACACACACACACACACACACACACACACACACGCACACGCCGACAAACCTAGCACATCAAAATATAGCTTTGGGAAATATATTCCTGCGTCACATCTCCTCAGTCTGTCTACTACATGTTCACTGGCACGTCAACAAAATGGCTGCCTCCCCGATGCACTCACCAAACCCTTAAAACCAATAGGAGGAGGGAGGGGGGGACAGAACAGAAGAGATAACAACAACACGGCCTTGGGAATATTTGAGCCCCAGCGCGGGTGCGTTCTCACTTGGTCTGCGTCCAGATCTCACGGTCCATGATGGCCGCGGTGGAGATGCTCCCGCTCACTGGGTCGATCTTGAACAGGCCGCTCATGGTCGACGATTGGATGGAGTAGGTCACCTGACCGTTCTGACCCTGGTCCATGTCCTCCGCCATTACCTGCAGAAGGGAGGGAGGGAGGGAGGGAGGGTGGGAGAGAAAGAGAGAGATTAGGTATGTAGAGAATAGGAGACACAAAACAGGAGTAGGGTAAGAGATAGAGGAAAAGGAGAGGAGACGAGAAGAAATGAAGGGGATGGGAGGCAAGAAATGAAAGGAGAGTGTGGGATAGGGTGAGGAGATAAGGTAGGGAGGGGAGGGGAGGGCACGGGGCAGGCGAGTTGTTTTTGGTTCTCGAGCTATCCCTGTGATGAAACGTGTGATCTGTATGTACGCCGTCTCTATGAGAGGGAGTACAGCTCAGAACCACGCAGTGTTAGCCTGTCTGTAGTCTCACAAATACAACTTTAGATTCATATCTAAAGTCGGATGCCAGACAATCTCCTTTGTTCCCCAGATGTTCTGCTGTAACAAAGTAGGACTTCTGGATGATATACTCTTGGGGTGGGGGGGGGGGGGGGGGGGGGTAAGTATACCAGCAGAATGAGCACCTGTGGGTATTCTTGGGGTTGGGGGGATGTACAAGCAGAATGAGCTCATATATGGCCTTTCTGGTGGGGGGGTTAGGATCAGGGTTAGGAAGAATCTGAATGAACTCCTGTATGTCCTTTCATATGGGGCGGGGTTGTAGAAGAATGAGCCCCAATAGGTACTCTCTGAGGGGGGGTGTGTAAGCAGAATGAGCCCCTATCGGTACTCTCTGGGGGGGTGTACAAGCAAAAATGATGACCTGAATGATGGGCGTCTCGTATCCCTGGGCCTCCCTCATGTAGGCCACGTAGTTCTGCAGCTGGAAGCGGGGCAGGTTGTCGTTGACGTCCTGCAGGATCAGGTTGACCGCCATGAAGGTGGTGGAGGTCACGGTCTCCGCCTTCACCACCAGACGGAGGCGCGGGCGGTCCTCGAAGTCCAGCCCCAGGGGGCTCTCCACCAGGATCTCGCCTGGGGGGGGGGGGGGACACCGTCACATCGTATTCACAGTCGGGCCGCGCAGTCGAGTAATCAGCCAATCAACCAATCGACAACTCGTACGGGTAACTCTTATAAAAGGTATACTTGTAGCATAGCACTTATAGCACTTATAACACAAACATCAAACAAACACACAAACATAGCATGGCTCTAGATAGCCACCAAAACCCAACTCTTTGGACTTGCCTTCCCCTGCTAAACCCCCCCCCCCCCCTCCCACCCAGGTCTTTGATCATTATTATTTATAAAAGTTATGTAACTTTAAGTAACCTAGTTACTTATGTGCAGCATCTTTGAGAACATTGCAAAGTGCTGGATAAGTCAGATGCATCATTGCTATTATAATAGGCCGATGCCGTTCTCGTTTGGTGAACACAGTGCACGTGTAAAGAACTGTTCACAACTTTAGTCCATCTGGACACACGCTGGAGGGCAGCGTCACTCACTGACCTGTGGAGGAGCTGATGCTGAACACGCGTCTCCGGTTGCCGCTGAAGAGGCTGTAGCTGATCCCCTGGCGGGAGCCGTCGGGGAACTGGGCCTGGGGCCGGGCCACCGCCGTGCCTGGACCACAGAGGACATCACGCTCATCATCATCATCATCGTCATCATCATCATCGTCATCATCATCATCATCATCATCATCATCATCGTCATCATCATCGTCATCATCATCATCATCATCATCATCATCATCATCATCGTCATCATCATCATCGTCATCATCATCATCATCATCATCATCGTCGTCATCATCATCGTCATCATCTTCATCATCAATATGCTCGTTAAACCTTCAGGTATGAATGGATGTTGAAGGGAATACAACACAAACACCTCCATCCCATCTACATTCACATTTAGGTGATTTCGCTTTTATACAAAGCAATATACTTTTTTTCCTTCATGGTATTTTGTAAGTTTAGTTAGTTGTTTTAGTTTCTTTGCGGTTTCTATTTGTGTGTGACCCGTGTCACTTGATTATTGTGATCAAATGAAAATGAAAAAAACGAATTTGGTCCATCGTGGGTCTGGACGACGGACCTTGCACGGCGTTCTCCTGCAGGTTGACGTCGCGGGCGTTCCGGGAGAAGCGGATGCCGCTGTACTCCAGCTCGCGGACGTAGATCACCACCACGCCCTGGGTGGACTGCGCCGGGTTGCCCTGGTCCATGGCCTCCACGATCAGGGTGGTCTGCGCCTGGCCCGGCGCGCCCAGCGGCTCGGTGGCCTGGATCTCCCCGGTCAGGGAGTTGATGCTGAAGCCCCGCACGGGCATGGCGAAGCGGTAGAACACGGAGCCGTTGGCCCCGAAGTCCCGGTCCTCGGCCTTCATGGTGGCCAGCACGCGCTGGGCGTGGGCCGAGGACACCTCCACCACGAGGGGGTCCTGGAGGAAGAAGGGCGCGTTGTCGTTGACGTCCAGCACCGTGACGGACACCTGGTCAGGGGAGGAAGGGAGAGAGCACGGGATGAGATGATTCGATAAGTATCTGTTTAACCCCACTGCTGTGCAGCTAATGGGGTCAAATCACAGCACGCTCCAGAGTTAAACGTCAGCAAGCAATCTTCTCTTGGCAGGCGAACGTACGACAAAGATTGATTCCCCCCTTTCCCCAGCGGTAAGTTATTAACGGTATATTAAATCAGAGGTTGAACTTCGAAGTCCCAAAACGTAAAGAGAAAAGTTTAAATTAATATCCTTGGGAATTTAATGGCATTACTCACGGTACTATTACTTAACTCGGCCGAACTTTTCAGACTTTGTGTCTGCAGCTACGGGTCTGGCCGCGGGCGTGTGTGTAGCTGAGCTAGGTGTCTAGCCGCGGCCGTGTGTGCAGCTGAGCTAGTTGTCTAGCCGCGGGTGTGTACATAGCTGAGCTAGGGGTGTAGCCGCGGGGGTGTGTGTAGCTGAGCTACCGGCCTAGCCACGGGGGTGTGTGTAGTTGATCTATCTGAGATAGGTGTCTAGCCATAAGCGTGTGTGTAGCTGAGCTACCGGTCTAGCCGCCGGCGTGTGTATAGCTAAGCTAGGTGTCTGGCCGCGGGCGCGGGCGTACCTGAGCCGAGCTGTTCCTCGGGGCGGCGGGCGAGAGGTCGACGGCGATCACCAGGAAGGTGTAGGACGGGCGCTTCTCCCGGTCCAGCGGGGCGGAGGTGGTGATGAGGCCCGAGTGCTCGTCCACGGCGAAGGCACCGTGCGCGTCGGCGCTCAGGAAGTACAGCAGGCGGCCGTTCAGGGCGTCGTCCGCATCCGTGGCCGTCACCTGGGAAACGAGAGATGAGGATAGAGACTTTTGAGGAAGGATTATATGAACTTGTAGACTAAACGCAGCGATTACTTTACTTTAGCAGATAAACCAAGTAAATTACTCTTCTTTACCAAGTAAAGTAAACACCTTGATCTAGCTGTTAGGTGGTGATCAAACGCTCTCCGTAAGAAGTTTTGTTTAAAAGCATCTGCTCAATGACTCAATAATGACTCGCTAAATGGAGGGATTTTCTAGGATTTGTTTGATTTCGGTGAATTGAAATGTGCCAAACAATTGTGTTCAACTGTTGAACACAATTGGCTGTTGAAGATTTAAATCACACAGAAGTAAGTCACAATCAACCGGTTATCAGTATATCCATTTCCTTCACTCACACAACTCACATTTACATTTAGGGGATTTTGCTGACGTTTTTATCCAAAGCGACTTATTTGGATAAACGGTGCATTCACACATTCACAACCACTGCGAGGCGACAGCCAGCTGGTCAGGATAAGTCACGGTGAAATGTCTTGCTCAGGGTTACATCAACCCTCAGCTAGGAGGAGCCGGGGATCGAACCAACAACCTTCTGGTTACCAATCAGCCGGCTCTACCTCCTGAGCTAATGCCCCCCAATTCTCTGCATCCGACTTCCGTGTCGACGTTGGTTCGGCCCCTTCCCCCCCTTACCTGCAGGACCGAGGCCCCATGGGTGGCGTCCTCCGACACGTCCACCGAGTAGCTGCTGCTGCCGAACACGGGGCTGTTGTCGTTGATGTCCATCACGTTCACCTCCACCGTCACCGTGGTGCTGAGGGCGGGGCTCCCGGTGTCCACGGCGACCACCTCCAGGGAGTACCGCTCTGTGGCCTCCCGGTCCAGAGGCTGCGAGGTGGACAGGGCCCCGGAGCCGGCGTGGATCCGGAACATGCCTTCAGGGTCCCCGGCTGGGAGGAGGGAGAGGGAGAGGGAGAGGGAGAGGAGAGAGAGAGAGAGAGAGAGAGAGAGAGAGAGAGAGAGAGAGAGAGAGAGAGAGAGAGAGAGAGAGAGAGAGAAGCTAGGTTATTACCACATAACGATGAATGCCATCCTTCCCTAATATTTGGCCAAGAATATTTGCTGATCGCCAGTCACTCACTCACTCACTCACTCAGTCACCCTCTCACTCTCTCACTCAGTCACCCTCTCACTCAGTCACTCAGTCAGCCTCTCACTCACTCACTCACTCACTCAGTCACCCTCTCACTCAGTCACCCTCTCACTCAGTCACTCAGTCAGCCTCTCACTCACTCACTCACTCAGTCACCCTCTCACTCTCTCACTCAGTCACCCTCTCACTCAGTCACTCAGTCAGCCTCTCACTCACTCACTCACTCACTCAGTCACCCTCTCACTCTCTCACTCAGTCACCCTCTCACTCAGTCACTCAGTCAGCCTCTCACTCACTCACTCACTCACTCAGTCACCCTCTCACTCTCTCACTCAGTCACCCTCTCACTCAGTCAGCCTCTCACTCACTCACTCACTCACTCACTCACTCAGTCACCCTCTCACTCTCTCACTCAGTCACCCTCTCACTCAGTCACTCAGTCAGCCTCTCACTCACTCAATCAGTCAGTCAGTCACCCTCTCACTCACTAACACTCACTCAGTCACTCACACACTCTATCTTTCTCTCTCTCACTCACTGTCTCACTCATTCACACACACAGATGCACAAGCAGACAGACGCCCCCACACACACACTCACACAGAGACACACACACAGGCGGTGTCCCGTACCCCTGATGCGGTACTGCAGGGTGCCGCTTGGCCCGGAGTCCGGGTCGGTGGCCTTGAGGAAGCAGAGGTCCACGGCCTCCTGGTTCTCCGGCACCTCCAGGCTGTACCAGGGCTTCCCGAACACGGGCGCGTTGTCGTTCTCGTCCGTCACCTCCACCCGCACCACCGCCTTGGCAAAGCGGGCGGGAAGACCACCGTCCCTGGCGTACACTGGCATGGGACGGCAATTAATTAATTGACTCAATTAACTCAATTAACGAATTAATGGACGAGGGTGAAAAATGCTTCTGAATATTGCATTTTAATTCTTGCAATATTTGGTAGAAAATACGGTTTACAAGAAAAAGAAAAGAAAAAACATCAGGTCATGATTCCTATTGTTTTCAAAGATATGAGGCCATCTGTTACCTCATATCTGTTTGCGTTTTACTGTATGTTTCAGAGATCTATAGCATATGGGTTAAAGTTGGAATTAAGCTAATCTTTTGTAGCAATAGGGAAGGTAAAAGGAAAAAAATACATAAGGTTAAATAAATGTATTCCAAAGTAAACCTAGGGTGAGGTCATTATTATTCTATGTTATCCAACGGAATTGTTCCTTCCCCTTCCAATTTCCATTTCCCCACAGAACACACAAGTACAGTACGGCTAATGTTGACGTTTCCCTCGCTGAAGCGCATGAGTACCTGTTAGCGTGTAGCGGTCCTGCACCTCTCTGTCCAGCTCCCGGGTGGTGGTGATGACGCCGGTGACCGGGTTTATCACGAAGCCTTCCTCGGTCACGCCCCCGTAGGTCACATGACCGTTGGACCCTGGGTGGGGGGAAACCGAGGAGAGAGTCACGGAGAAAAGGAAAGTCGTCAGGCTCTGCGTATCACGTTTGATGCCATCATCTCTGGGAAAAACACTGGGAATTGAAATGCATGTTTTTGATGGGAGGGAATTGGTGCAGGGTGATGTCACCTGGCACTAATTCCGGCCAATCAGGACCATAACAATCTGTGTTTGATGCTGGTGTTGGGTTACGTCAACAAAAAGAGACTATCTCCCCCTTTTTAATCTTCCAATTTATTTGCAAAGATGGCTCCATTGTGCGATCTTGGTGAGGAGCTAAAGAAACGTAAATGAGATAAAACCTTCCAGATGTGGAAAAGGAGTAATAACAAAAACACGCACACAAAAGAAACACAGATCTTGTTCTACTTTGCCAATATATAACCACATATTTTCATTAGCGGTTTCGGTTTGTTTTAAAGTGATCGAGCTCAGCCGTTGAGGTAGGGTCTGTTAGACCGTGTTTGTCAAGTGTCTGAGCTTTCACTTCATCGGAGTCGGGGCAGGCTTTGTGTAAGCCACAGCTGTGTACTGTACAGAGTTCCAACGTTGAATCATTTGATCAACTCGTTATAAGTGGATCCTCAGCAGAACGACCACAGTTGGAAATACCTCCACATCACCGTAATTGTTTCTTAGCGGCCAACAAACGCAAAAAATCTCAAAAGCTGTTTGTCTGCAACGGGCCCAAATTCCGTCTGTGATGTTCTCCATAATCCTGTTTGGGTGCCGGATAATGAGTGGAAAATCTTAACGAAGTGTTACGGCTTAGTTGTGCATAAAATCGAACGCCAAGATAAACGAGCATGAAATAAATGACGGCGGTTGTCGCCACTGGTAAGCCGGTTCTCACAGTCAACGGTCGTTGTTAAAACAGATGCATTTCTATGGCACCGTTCTAACCAGTGGCCACTCGAAGCACATTCACTCATTCATACACACACCGACGGCGGCGACAACCAGGCAAGGCGACAGCCAGCTCTTCAGGAGCAGTCAGGGTGAGCCGGGGATCGAACCGGCAACCATTCCGGTTACCAGCCAACCCGCTCTACCTACCCGCTCCACTGTTGCCGACTCCCCTCACCCCCCATCACCAGGACCATATACCGCACCATAGGGGACAGAGCCTTTGCCATCGCCGCCCCTACCCTCTGGAACTCCATCCCCCTGGCCATCCGTAACTCTGATTCACTGCCGTCTTTCAAAAGTCATCTCAAAACCCATCTCTTCAACATCACTTACAACACCTGACAAATCTTTTTTTCACCCTCTCTCTTTCTTATTGTCCTATCTTTCTCTGTATTGTTGTTTTGGAGTATTTGTTTGTATGCATGTATGTACTGTACTGTCCATTTGTATCCTTTTTGTTTTGTGTTTTTTGTAAAGCGTCTTTGGGTACCAAGAAAAGCGCTATATAAAACCTATGTATTAATATTATTACCTCCTGAGCCACATGTGTCCCTGCAATGGAGGCACACAGTGCTTCGCATATTAGCGCACAGTCCCTCATGTCGCATTCCTCGCGCTTCGACTCACCTTGGTCGCGGTCGGAGGCGCTGACCGTCAGCACGGCGGTCCCGGGGCCGCGGTTCTCCATCACCTGGCTCTCGAACTCCGCCCACTGGAAGGTGGGCGCCTCGTCGTTGACGTCGATGATGAACGCAGAGCAGCTGGTGGGTGGAGAGCGGGGGGCTCCCGTGGTCCTCGGCCACCACCGTCAGGTTGAACACCTCCTGTTCCTCCCGGTCCAGGGCCTTGAGGATGGAGAGCGAGCCTGGGGGGGGGGGGGGGGAAGAGGGAGGGGGGGGGGGGAGGAAGAGGTGAGTGGAAAGAGGAGGACTTTCTCTTGCTGGGCCTTTTTTGTACACACTCAGTAACACACACATACACATTGGCTGGGATTGTTCGGTGTGTGTGTGTGTGTGTGTGTGTGTGTGTATGTGTGTCAGTGTGTGCGTGCGTGTGCGAGTGTGTGCGGTCAGGTTTGTGTTCGTGAGTGTGTGTGTGTGTGTGTGTGTGTGCGTGTATTTGTGTGAGCGTGTGTCTGTGTGTGTGTGTGTGTGTGTGAGGGTCAGCGCGTATGTGTATTTGTGTGTGTGTTTGGTGTGTGTGTGTGTGTGCGTGTGAGTCAGTGTGAGCGTTTATTTGAGCATATGTGTGTGTGTGTGTGTGTGTGTGTGAGTCAGTGTGTGCTTGTATTTGTGCATGTGTGTGTGCGTAGTCCAGGGACCACGCTGTGCAGATTAGTGGCTTCCTGTGTATACATTGCCGTGGTTTCTGCCCTCTACTGTATCTGAGCGAGAGGTGGTAATTTATACGCCCCGGGTCCAAACACAAACACACACCTCTTTTACAGCACGGCTTTACGGCCGTTTCCCCAATAACACGCCGCCAACGGGACGCTAATTTCTCCGCGCGTCGGTCGGAGATTAACCTTGGACCTCGTCCCGTGGCACGTTTCTTTACTCACGCTTTAAATACAATCTGTGGTTCCAAAAGTTACGGGGTTCATGCGTGTGACACGTGTTTAGTTGTGTATCATATATACTATATATATATACTATATATACTTACGCTCCATTACAAAGTGCAACTCCGTGTTTCACAATTTGATTAACCTCTCATAAAGTGTAATTGGAAATCCCCCCCCCCTTCCTCCCCCCCTCCCTCCTCCCCACCTCCCCCCCCTCCCTCCTCCCCCCCTCCCCCCCTCCCTCCCTCCTCCCCCCCAGTTTAACAGCATACTGGCCATCCATTAAGATTATGAGTGTGTACTTGGGCGTTCCGACAGTACAATTTGTATAAACACACACACACACACACACACACACACACACACACACACACACACACACACACACACACACACACACGCACACAGAGCGTCAGAGGTGGGGGGGGGGGGGGGGGGGGGGGGTGTGTGAGTGTGCGTTTATGTGTTTATGTGTTAATGCGTAATGGTATGCACCGTGTGTGTGTGTGTGTGTGTGTGAGTGTGCCGGCTCAGCAGCAGCCACGCCGCGGCACACGGGGCGAGGTGTGTACATTTCCGACGGATCGCGCCCGCGATCTAAACGCACACACGCCAGCCGGCGGTGCGATGCGGCGCGGCGCGGAGATCTGAGCCATAACGGTCTGCTGGCGTTCGGTTCTCCCCCCGCCCCCCCCCCCCCCCTCCTCGATAGAGCGTGCTGTTTGGGTAGCGACCCCCACGGAGGCTGTTGGTTCTGGACCCGGTTCACGAGCGTCGTCAGGGGTGTGATCTCTTTATTCCGGGAGTGTTTGGACAGAGGGAGGCCGGGGGGGAGGGGGGGGACTACACGGGGACCTGAGAGCCCCCCCAACCCCCCCCCCCATCCCCTACAGATCCCGCCCCCAGCCGAGAGGTCACGGGTTTTTAACTCTTCAATGTTTGCTCAACCACACAACATGTTTGGCTTGGCTCTCGCGTCGGAGGGAGGGACGAGCTCGGCAGGGAGAGACCAGCGCAGACGTGGGGGTCGGAGGTCAGGCTGAGCGCGACCGTGGAGCTCAGTGTAGTTTATGTATCATAGGGGATGCTGTGGTGGTGCTGTAGCACACACACGCGCACACGCGCACACGCACACTCATTCATACTCAGGCACATACTCACACAAACAAACCTACACCCTCGCATACACACACACCCTCATACAAAACACATACACTCATACATACTCAAACACTCACACACACACACACCCCCTATCTACACCCTCTCACACACACACACACACACACACACACACACACACACACACACACACACCTACAACCTCGCAAAAACTTAAACACACACACAACAGCAGACACATTAACTCACACACACCCTTGCACACACAGC
>NC_082388.1:24133361-24148951 GCF_031168955.1 Gadus macrocephalus
AATAAACTAATTTTATTTACAATACACTCATTTTATTTACAATACACTCATTTTATTTACAATACACTTATTTTATTATGAACACAGTGAACATGGCTGGTTGCTACACTTAATCTTTCTAGGCTTTTGGAAGAATGGCTCTGCCATGCTAATGATGATATAACTTAATGCTGTCAGATTGTCCGTTATGATGGGGCATCATCTGCGCACGCGCGACACCGCAGTTATTATTTATTTATTTTTCTTATATATATATTATATATATAATATATATATAAGAAATATATATATATAATTTATATATATAAATTATATATATCAGTGTTTCCCCTACCATTGTTCAGTTGGCCTGGCGGCCCGCCAGGCCAACTGAACAATGGTAGGGGAAACACTGATATATATAATTTGTCCCGCAAGCGTTATCGCTTCAGTGTGTATTGATCTGCAGTCGGCAGCATGGCCCGTTCTGTTCTGACCTTTGCTTTCTCATAATAGTCGTTTTGTGTAGGCGGCTTGTGATCTTTAGAGAAAGCTTACGTCTATAAAGGGAATTCTTTGTTTCCCTCTTGTGTCAATCACGATGGCATGTTCGATTGAATAATGAGGAATTCATTCTATCTTAGTTTTGCCGTGTAGAGGCTGTCGACACTTTCATCATCAATATCAACGCTTGACTATAGGCTTAACTTACACTACAACTAAACTTATACTATACTATCATTATTATGGATTTGCTTCTATGAGTAGGCCTACCTGGGAGGGGATTTGGATCAAACAGCAGCACACAATTAAACAAATAACTTAAAAATAATAATAAAATTGAATTAATTCTGTTCACATAGAAGTACGATGGTACTGGATGTGGTTCGGGTGTATGTGTGGTGAAGTCAATCACTGCATGTTTAGGATGACAGTGTGTGTGTACTTCCTGTTCTGCCCCCAGACTCCCCCAACTGACGGCGGCCATCGAGCTGGTGACGGAGATCTCCCGGCAGCTCACGGAGGGGAAGAACCAGGCGGTGGCCGGGATCAGCAGTACCTTCGACGACCTGGAGAGGGCGCTACAGCAGCGCAAGAACGCCCTGATCACTGACCTGGAGAACATCTGCAGCTCCAAGCAGAAGGTGGAGACAGATGTTTAGACATAGGCACTGACATCGACGCTTTCTTGACATTGACTTCTATAAATTAAAGCTGCACTATGTCACTTTTCTATTTGCTCCGTTAAACTTAACTTGGCATTAGAAAGTTTCTCAAGTATGACAGACAGTCAAACAGACGTTCGATATGACCTTTCACATCTCCATGGTACTTTGACTCCATCTCTCTCTCTCGCCTTCCTCAATCTTTCCCCTTCTCTCTCATCCAATGGGCTTCCATCCTCTCCGCTCCTCCCCCCAGGTGCTGCAGGCCCAGCTGACCTCCCTCCTGCAGGGGGCAGAGCACATCCAGAGCAGCTGTGGCTTCACAGAGCAGGCCCTCAGCCACGGGAGCTCCACGGAGGTAGGTCCCAGCGCACAAAGAGGACCCACAGCCAATCAAACCACAGGAACAGTCGGTTAATGTGACTGATGCTAGTTGCAGCCAATGGAATTGCAGCAACACCAATGCTGTAAAACTTGTTAACTAAAAGCAGAAATCTGTAAATGAATTCATACGCTGTTTATGTTCCAAAAATCTATGTTCCTTGAATCACAATATGAGTAAACTGATTTTGTTCTGGTATAGTAAAGTAATAATAATGTAATTATACTTTTTTTACAGTGCACTTTTTTTAGTGCTTGACAGATCCACACCACCAGAACCACAGTAAAATTACAATAATGATGCAGAAAACAGTCATTACTTCACATCATCTTTCGCCTGCGTTTGGCGGCCAGGTGCTGCTGGTGCAGAAGCAGATGAGCGAGCGTGTTACGGCGCTGGCGAGACACGACTTCCCAGAGAAACCGCATCAGAACGCACACCTGGACTGTCAGGTAAGAGATGTCTGTTCACACTGGCCCCTCCCCGTTCTCTCTCTCTCTCTCTACCTCTCTCTCTCTCTCTACCTCTCTCTCTCTCTCTCCCTCTCTCTCTCCCTCTCTCGCTCTCTCTCTCTACCTCTCTCTCTACCTCTCTCTCTCTCTCTCTCCCTCTCTCTCTCCCTCTCTCGCTCTCTCTCTCTACCTCTCTCCCTCTCTCTCTCCCTCTCGCTCTCGCTCTCTCTTTAGATGTTTTAGTATCTTCTGTCATAACATGATGTTGATTACGGGTACGGTTTGTATGGTTATTAACTAAAAGTAACTAACATATTTTAAGTGTCGCTCACTGAGTGTGTGCATGCGGCTGTATCATCGCGTGACTCTGCTGCCCCCTGCAGGTGGAGACGGACGGGCTGCGCCGCTCCATCCAGAACCTGGGGGTCCTGATCACCACGGCGGCTGTGGCCCACACCTCGGTGGCCACCGGGGAGGGCCTGCGCCACGCCACCACGGGGGTGCCACAGAGCGTTACCGTGACGACCAAGGACAAGGTACGGCACCGGACAGAGTCCAGGACTGCATTCAGCAGTGGGCGTTTTTGGTTGATATCTTTGTTTGTTTTTATTATGTTTTTTTTTTCCAGGGGAACATTTGATTTGCATCAGTAAGAAAATTATTGAATCATTAGATTTAGTTAATTTTACGTTATTTTTACATATAGTAGTTTGTTTGCAGACACTACCTAGAGCTACCCTGAGGTTATATGGTGGTTGTGCATTTCTTGTTCTGTTCAGTTGTCTCTCTCTCTCTCTCTCTCTCTCTCTCTCTCTCTCTCTCTTTCTCTTTCTCTTTCTCTCTCTCTCTCTCTCTCTCTCTCTCTCTCTCTCTCTCTCTCTCTCTCTCTCTCTCTCTCTCTTCTTTCTCCTCCTTAACTCCACCTCCACCTCCTCACTGGTCCCTCCCTTTATATAACCCTGCCCCCTATCCCCCCCCCTCCCCCCTCCCCACAGGACGGGGAGCTGGTGCGGACGGGCAACGCCCTCCTGCGGGCGGAGATCACCTCGGCGGGCGACGGCGTTGCCGCGGCCGACGCCGAGGTCACGGACAACAAGAACGGCACGTACGAGGTGGGCTACGTCCTGCGTGCCGAGGGGGACTTCCTGTTCAGCCTGGCGCTCTACGGCCAGCCCCTCCGCGGCAGCCCCTTCCGCCTGCGGGCCCTCAAGCCCTCCGACGTGCCGCAGTCCCCCGACGACGTGAAGCGCCGCGTCAAGTCCCCCAGCGGCACCGGGGGCCACGTGCGGCAGAAGGCGGTGCGCCGGCCCTCCAGCATGTACAGCACCACCAAGAAGAAGGAGAACCCCATCGAGGACGAGCTCATCTACAGAGTAGGTGGGTGTCCCCACCGCCGGGAGTGCTAGGGGGGTAGAGCCACGGTAGGGCCCCAAGGGTGAGGGCCAAGAGGGCTAGGGCCACGAGGTTTAGAGCCCCAAGGGCGAGGGCCAAGAGGGCTAGGGCCACGAGGTTTAGAGCCCCAAGGGCGAGGGCCAAGAGGTTTAGAGCCCCAAGGGCGAGGCCCAAGAGCCAAGGGCCACGAGGTTTAGAGCCCCAAGGGCGAGGGCCAAGAGGTTTAGAGCCCCAAGGTCGAGGGCCAAGAGGTTTAGAGCCCAAAGGGCGAGGGCCAAAAGGCTAGGGCCATGAGGTTTAGAGCCCAAAGGGCGAGGGCCAAGAGCCTAGGGCCACGAGGTTTAGGGCCCCAAGGGCTTGGGCCACAAAGGCTTCATTTTTAAAAAATGATTTATTTTATTAGTCAAATCTATCAGCTCATGAACTTCTTTGTCATTTTTTGGCTGGGTTAGTGAAGGTGTCCCTGAAGCTGAAGGCCTTTGTGTCCTCAGGTTCAAGAGGCAGAGAGAAGGGCGAGTTCACCAACCTCCAGGGCATCTCAGCCTCCAGCAACGGCAGGGTGGTCGTGGCAGACAGCAACAACCAGTGCATACAGGTGGGACTGATGACTGATGATGATTGACTGACTGATGGCTGACTGATTGACTGATGACTGACATGAATTACCGGTGACTCAATTTTTACCATTATACCAACATATACAGTATGTACAAATCAAAAACATCACCTGGGCCTGCAGACCAGGGATCGACTGATATGGATTTTTAAAAGCCTATAACGATTTTTTTAGCTTTTAGCTATTTTCTTGAGTCGATATTTGGAGCCGATACTGCTTTTGCTTCCTAAATTTACTTCATAAAAATTTCACAATGATGATAACAAACGTTACAAGTCTCAATTTAAAATAGGAACATTTATTGAACTGTCTGTAAATAATGCCATGAAAAATAAAATAATATAAAATAAAATGTGCGAAAAAGATCGGCCGATGCCGATACATGTAAAAAACACAAATATCTGCCGATAATATCGGCCGGCTGATATATCGGTCAATCACTACTTCAGACCAGCCCAGCTCTGTAGCACTGGAGTCCCACCACTGTGAGTCTTTGCACCAGACTGTTCTTCTGACCTCCCTTCGTCCGCAGGTGTTCTCCAACGACGGGCAGTTCAAGATGCGGTTTGGGGTGCGGGGGCGTTCCCCGGGGCAGCTCCAGAGGCCTACTGGTGTGAGCGTGGACCTGAACGGGGACATCGTGGTGGCGGACTATGACAACCGCTGGGTCAGCATCTTCTCATCGGACGGCAAGTTCAAGGTGACATATTGACCCACCGACGCAAAGACAAAGTCTTTGTCTATTTTTGTTTTCATTAGTACTTAGTCATTTTGATTTATTATACTTTATCCTGTGCTTTCCACTTCTGCTGGGCTGTTGCAACAAACAAATTACTCCTACGGGGGACTAATAAAGTTGTATCTAATCTAATCTACCCCATTTTGTTCAAACAAATTCCCAACTCCCAAATCCCGTCATCATACCCTATTCTGTACCTCCTCCCCCCCCCCCCTTCCTCACTTCCTCCTCCCCAGAACAAAATCGGGGCGGGGCGTCTCATGGGGCCGAAGGGCGTGGCCGTGGACAGGAACGGACACATCATCGCCGTGGACAACAAGGCCTGCTGCGTCTTCATCTTCCAGTCCAACGGGAAGCTGGTCAACAAGTTCGGAGCGCGGGGGACGTCCGAGAGGCAGTTTGCAGGTGAGGGGAGGGGCTTATGAAAGGTAGTTAGCAGGTGAGGGGAGGGGCTTATGAAAGGTAGTGAGCAGGTGAGGGGAGGGGCTTATGAAAGGGAGTTAGCAGGTGAGGGGAGGGGCTTATGAAAGGGAGTTAGCTGGTGAGGGGAGGGGCTTATGAAAGGGAGTTAGCAGGTGAGGGGAGGGGCTTATGAAAGGTAGTGAGCAGGTGAGGGGAGGGGCTTATGAAAGGGAGTTAGCAGGTGAGGGGAGGGGCTTATGAAAGGTAGTGAGCAGGTGAGGGGAGGGGCTTATGAAAGGTAGTGAGCAGGTGAGGGGAGGGGCTTATGAAAGGGAGTTAGCAGGTGAGGGGAGGGGCTTATGAAAGGGAGTTAGCAGGTGAGGGGAGGGGCTTATGAAAGGGAGTTAGCAGGTGAGGGGAGGGGCTTATGAAAGGGAGTTAGCTGGTGAGGGGAGGGGCTTATGAAAGGGAGTTAGCTGGTGAGGGGAGGGGCATCTGATGGGTAATTAGCAGGTGAGGTAGTGGGGCTTCTGATAGGTAATCAGCAGGTCAGAGGAAGGGACATCCGAGAGGCAGTTTGCAGGCGAGGGGAGGGGCTTATGAAAGGTAGCAGGCAGGTAATGGTGGAGCCTCTGATAGGTTGTTATCAGGGGAGGGGAGGGGCTTCTGGTGGGTAATCAGTAGGTAAGGAACAGAGGCTTCTGATAGGTAGTTAGTAGGTGAGGGGAGGGGCTTATGAAAGGTAGTTAGTAGGTGAGGGGAAGGGGTTTCTGAGAGGTAGTTAGCAGGTGAGAGGAGGAGCTGCTGATAGGTAGTTGGCCGGTAAGGGGAGGGGCTTCTTGAAGGTGGTCCACTCCTCTGATGGTGAACCAAGGGGATAGTAGGGATAGTTCAGAGGTGAGGAGGGGTTCCCGCACACTGTGCACTCATTTTGGTTCTGTGAAGAGCGTTCAGGTTATGCCCTCATTTCCTATTGCCCATCTCTCATCTCTGAATACCCTCCTCTATGTCTGTTCTTCCTCCTGTTCTCCCCTTCAGAAAAACTTGGCCCAATTGTAAATAAGTCAGTCCCAGTTTTCAGTAAGTATTGAGTGTGGGGTTGGTACCACCGTAGTCTGTAACCCAGTGCCTTGCCTAACCTTGCTCCCTAGTTACTCTCCAACACAGCTTTTGATCAACCTGTTTTTATTTAACCCATGTGAGGTATGGTTTGTTGTGGAATGTGATCACGAAGATCAATAGTATCATGTCACTGGTGTTTTGTAATTTGTAATTGTTTTATATGATGATAATGTTGGCATATGAAACTGATGTGACGTTACCGCGAAATAACAGAATCAAATAACATTGTGATGACAACATAAGCAAGAAATAGAAGTGAAATGTGTGTCAATAATGCAATAACACTATAGGAAGCATCAGTGATTTCTCAGTTTACTATCTGGATCAAATACTTCAATAATACATGAAAGCATTTAGCTTTAAAACCATCTAATGCTCACAACTATAAAGTTGTAAGAGCCCATTGAGATGGAGTGGTTTTGTGATTGTTTGGTTGTCGTATGCAGAGATTGACTTCAATTTAATCAATTTGGAGCATCTTTGTGCATGAAACAAATGGCTCTTGTTTTTACCCAATCAAGTGATTAACTCTGATTTTACAAAAAAAAAATGATATACAATTCGGGGTAAAAGTCTGGATTTTGAGATTAAAACACTGATATTTTTTTTGGACACAACTCTACTTATGGTTTAATCAAACAGTTAAAGCAGGTGTTGGAAAACAAGTTGGGTTGCTATCGGCATAATCCTCCTTCCCAAGTGCAGAAAAAGACATCAAACCGTGCATTAACACTGCAATATGATCCCTTTTCTCCAGGTCCGCACTTTGTGGCTGTGAACAACAAGAACGAAATCATCGTGACCGACTTCCACAATCACTCTGTGAAGGTAAAATATGAAAATATTGCAAAAAAGAATGATCATCATTCACCCTCACCACTGTATAAACACTGCAAAAGTGAAAAAAAAAACTCAAGACTCACTTCTTTAGAGTTCACCTGGACTCTGCATAGTCACCCCGTCCCAGCCCTCCTACTTATTGGATGTTGTTTGTCCTGGCACTTAATGTACGCACTTATTATATGTCGCACTTAGTAATAGTACTTAGCTGTGTACCATTTATCCTAGCTGTCTTTGTTATATACGGGGAATGGGGTAACCTAGTGATTGGTAGTGCTTGGCACTTGGTTCTACGAACATCCTTACTGTACCGACAGCGATATATTGTTGTTTCTTTCTTCTGAGAAATCTACTTATTGTAAGTCGCTTTGGATAAAAGCGCCTGCTAAATGCCCGGAATGTAAGCGGCGGCCATGTTGTCTCCTTGTTGGTCCTCAGGTGTACAACGCGGACGGAGAGTTCCTCTTCCGGTTCGGCTCCCACGGGGAAGGGAACGGCCAGTTCAACGCGCCCACCGGCGTGGCCGTGGACGCCAATGGAAACATCATTGTGGCCGACTGGGGGAACAGCAGAATACAGGTGAGACCCCCGACCGTCACCTGCTTTACGTCCTCACTGACACAGGCTCTCCCTTCAGGTCAGCTGACATTTAGTGGGACGTCTTATGGAGCTTATTCTTAAAGTGTTCAACTTTAGAGCGAGAAAACACAGAGCAACGCTGTGTCAGATCTGTGTGTGTAAATTCCAGCCCTGGGTAAGGGTAAGTTCTCTCTCTCTCTCTTTCAGTCTCTCAATTTTTCTGTCCCTCCTCTTTCTTCTGTCTCTCGCCTTTCTCTCTCTCTCTCTCCTTTCTCTGCCTCCCTCGTCTCTCTCTCTCTCTCTCTCTCTCTCTCTCTCTCTCTCTCTCTCTCTCTCTCTCTCTCTCTCTCTCTCTCTCTCTCTCTCTCTCACATAAACAGAGTGTATTGTGTGGACTGTGTCTGTGTGATCTACCTCCAGAAAGGTCTTATCTTCTCTAGAATGTGAGCCCTTCCCCCAACCCCAGACTTTATTACAATCAGATGGGCGAGGGTTGAGAGAGGGTCATTCTTCGGGAGGGGGTATCATGGATTTACGACTTTGGTGTTTACAGAACTGTTCCAAAATAAACATTCAAACGGTGAAACCTGTTGGAACTCAGGAAGGGGGGATGTAGAGAGCATTTTGTAATCCCTTCCTCGTTTTTTGTGTGTGTGTGTGTGTGTGTGTGTGTGTGTGTGTGTGTGTGTGTGTGTGTGTGTGTGTGTGTGTGTGTGTGTGTGTGTGTGTGTGTGTGTTAGGTCTTTGACAGCACAGGCTCTTTCCTGTCCTACATCAACACGTCTGCGGACCCCCTGTACGGGCCACAGGGCCTGGCGCTCACCTCGGACGGGAACGTGGCCGTGGCCGACTCCGGCAACCACTGCTTCAAGGTCTACCGCTACCTGCAGTGAGGCTGAGCGGAGCGGAGGACAGTGCACGTCAGCGGAGGACAGTGCACGTGAGCGGAACTTTCCCGTGCACGTGAGTGGAAGTCTCTCGTGCACGTCGGCGGAGGACAGTGCACGTGAGCCAAACTCTCTCGTGCACGTCAACAGAACTCTCTCTCGTGCACGGGAGCGGAACTTTCTCGTGCACGTGAACAGAACTCTCGTTGCACGTGAGCGGAGGACAATGCACGTGAGCCGAACTCTCTCGTGCACGCGAACGGAACTCTCTCGTGTACGGGAGCGGAACTCTGTCGTGCACGTGAACCGAACTCTCTCGTTGCACGTGAGCGGAGGACAGTGCACGTGAGCCGAACTCTCTCGTGCACGCGAGCGGAACTCTCTTGTGCACGTGAGTGGACAGTAAACGTGATGGGAATTCTCTCGTGCACGTGAACAGAACGCTCTCGTGCACGCGAACAGAACGCTCTCGTGCACGTGACGTGAGCGGAACTCTATCGTGCACGTGACGTTCCATGGCTAGATCTCCCAAATCCCGCCTCTGCACCAATATCGCTTAGGAGAACCCCCTACAAGGTTGCGCTGAGATTCCTCTTGACTTTTCTTCAACTGCCGTTCTATTTAGCGTATTCTATCTTCAATCTACAAAAAATTGTTCTGAAGTTGTAAACTTTTAAGTCACACACTATCGATAACTTTACAAAGCGGCGGGGAGTTGCGCTTGGAACGCCGTGCATTCTGGGTAATGCTTTCGATAATCTTAAAGGCTATTGCTTGGCTGGAGGACAGACATATCAGTCTCCTGATTATGCGTTACTGGCGATAATATATTTTACCACAGCAACCTGCAATACAGTGTGCTACCTTTACTGGTCATAACTGTTCAGAACGGCCTGAAGAGATGAACCCATACTGGCCAAGGTTTAATATCAAGCTAACATAGCCGTAGCCATGAATATCCCGAGTGTAAAGAACTGATGTATCAAATAAGGACATGAATCATATGCCTTCATGTGCTAAGTGCATCCTTGGTTACCAATCAAACTTTGGTGTTTAAAATGAACTTTTAACGATCGCCTTTCCTATATGGCCCAGATTCCCGGAGTACACAAAATCCAGATTTCCCTTTTCTACGCTGTTTCTGAATCCTTTCCATTCATTCCAATGAGACGCAGGCAAAGATTACAACAAGGATTCATCCTCTATCAGGCTCTTTTATGACTTTAACCAAAGCCCCATCCCCCCACCCCCAAACCTTATCAACATAGTATAACATCCTACATTATTGTTGTATTGTATAGCTCTAGTTCCACACACCGAATCGTAAGAATCTAAACCAGACAATCTAGACAATCGGATTGCCCGTACACATATTATATATAATTAGATATATTTAATTGTTGTCAGTTTACTTCTGAAGATAAAATAGGTTGTCTTTTTTGTCCTTCATCTCTGAACATCTCCACTCCCATTGTTGTCTGCGGAAAAGTGCCAGGCCTCAATGTAAATAGATGAGGAGTCATTCACATCCCCCTGGTCTGTGGCGTGGTCCTTTCTAGAACCTCAGGGTTGGTATACATAGGCCTACTCAATATATATATATGTGTGTATATATATATATAGGGCCAAGGTTAGTTCCCTATATAACGGATATATAACACACTGTAGTATATCAATACATTCAGCGGTAGTAAAGTAGGAAACATCAAGAAACACATTATAAATGTGTCATTGCGCTGTATGATTTTCCAAAGGAATTGTATTTATTTTTTTGATTTTCTTTTCTACATGATTTCCTCGAAATGTATTTTTCTAACGGGTGCATTTTGACCTCGCATTCTCTCCTCTTTGCCAACCAACTGTTGACGGTCCCTGGGGAACGACAGCACCACCTAGTGTTGGGGATCCTTTCAACGTGCTCACATTAGACAAACAGTCACTTACCGCTGCCAAAATGTGTTGTTGTACGTCGTTGTCGAACGTTGCACAAAGATAATGAGAAAAAAGGTCATATAGTTTACAAGAGTAATATATGGATTTGTGTGTATTTATCATCACACTTCTTTTGACTGTAACGTATTGTGTGTCGCAAAACGTGCGGTCCTAATTGCAGACAGGCACTTTGGGACACAACCGTGCGCTGTGTGTTTACTTCGTGTTCGTTTGGTCTTTCGCTTTATACTCACATCTAACTCCGCGGTTGCCTCACTTTTTGCTTACATCCTGCGTTTTTAGGGGCTTTTCATTCAGCCGTGACAAACTCAACGTGCATCTGCTTCCCTAAAGACGCGTTCACACCAAAAAAGGGGCGGGGAAAAGCCATAAAAAGTTAAACGCGTCTTTGCAAATACATCAAACACGTTCACAGAGGCAAACTTTTCACCCGTAAATGTGCGGATTGATGCAAGGTGCAGCTCAAACACCCAGGTTCACACTGATTTCGCGTGATTCTACTCGCGAGAACCCTTCGCTCGAGTGGAGATATTTAAACTTTTCCGCGTATTTCGCCTGATGTTGGGGTCCAGAGTGAACCGCAGCATGGAGGAGAAAGTTATTGTTGCCGTTTGCGACTCCCGTTGCTCTATATCTATGTGATATTATATAATATCACGGTCAAAAGCGGATGATATTATGAATCTTAAACGACTGCGTCAGGTTCTCCGACGTCTCTTTTACTTCCAGAACGTTAAGGCTCATAGTGGTTTATTATCTTGGCCATGGTTGTGATTTAATTGCCGAAATAAAAGGTAATCGGTCATAAGAGGAAGTCCCTCCTATTACACTAAGGCAAGTAAATCCAACTCATGCAAATCACTCGAGGGAGTAACATTTTTCTACTCGCGCGAGCAAACTCAGACTTCGTTTTTGGTGTGAACGCACGATAAGGGATTATGGTGCGTTCCAGAGCCCATACAAACCTGTGGGACGTGGGACTTATCCTACCTCCAACTAAGAAAAGTGCACTGGAATGCCTGTCGAAGTGGAACATCCCACTAGCGAACTGGGGGGTGATCGACCTATCACCAAGTAGGAGCTAGTACAGTTCAGGTAGGATAAGTCCCACATCCCATTGCTTTGGATGGGCTCTGGAACGCACCAATAGTCCTGGTTTGCTTGTGGCTATGAACCGGTAAACAGGACCTTAAAGATGGGGTAACACTGCTGTAGCTGTGCAGGCTAGAGCACTATGATATAGACTGCTAAGTTAATCACATGCACCTGTTTACATTAAAGTTCTGATTGCAGAAACTGGTTGCCATCTAGTTTCTACAACCTTTGTAAAATCTAGTCAAGCTAATCTATTTCTTTGTTTAATTAATAAATAATCTTGAGTTTTTTCGTTTTGCAGTTCTATATCAACGGTTTGCCCATGTATTTTCTTTTTTTCCATCAGTCCATATCTTTAATCATCACTGATTTACCGACACAGATAAAAGGTATCATCATGGAAATAGTATTTACTTACATGACTCACAATTACATGAAATACTCAATATGTCTACTTACTGCAAGGATATTATTGTAAATATTAAAGAATTACACTATGAATTGTCTGAATAATTGGAGTTATTAGGTCTTAAGTCTCAAGCTTTATCGACCCATGACCCAAAGGTCATCCCAGTAAAACTTACAGGACACTCTGGGGGAAATGCAAACCCCAAATCGGCCCTTTTGGATGTCTGCAGAAGATGCTAAGGTAATGGTAAGTAAATAAAGACCCCTTTGAAGAACAGTGAGAAAATCAGTTACTGAGCGTCAAGAATGTGGAAGTCATTGTCTTCAATCGATAGGGAACAATTAGTTGGTAAATCTTTCATTGCATGGAAAACAACCAAATGCTTGACATCCAAGCATCGAAAAATAAAACAAGCAACATTGATGACTGGGTCATTTATTAACATTGCGTGAAAAAAACAACATAACTCTTATTTCTGCGATCTTTCATGTACAGGTCCAAAAATGTGATAACATTCTATAAAAACCAAATTAGTCGTTTCCATACATTCAGACTTCAATGCATTAAAATAACATAAAAGCAATCACAATAGCAAATTGGCATGTCAGTCACCCAAACAATCAGGGAAACCACCTCCTTAACTCAGCTAAAAAACGAAATTTGGCCAGAACATAAAATAGCCACGACAGTATAGATTGTATGAAACATTCACACTCATCCAGTAGGGATTGGGAAACAACGAGCCATAAACTGGGACATGAGTCATCATTTTTACCCTGAGACGGGTTGAGAATGTGCTTTTGATCCACATAGAGAACGCCATGTTAAGATTTGCAAAGTGATCTTCAAACACAAGACGGATACTCGATAATTTGCAGTACTGCTGCTCCGAAGAACAACGTATACAATAAAGGCGTCAGTGACGTAAACGCAAAGGCTTATGAACTAATAAATATATATGTGCCGCCGTGGAATATTATTGCGTAAAAGCACAAAATTCAGTGTCCAGGCTGCCAAAAAATAAAAAGATGGTCGAATCGGAAAAATGTTACACATTACATTTTAACATTTGACCCAAAAAAGTGTTGCATTCCGACAACACTGACGAAGACCCCAGCTGAACACATTACCTCAGCCACAGTTAGTAGTCAGCCGTCAGTCTTCCGGTCTAAAACGATATCAGTCTTGCAATAAGAGAGAATGTCATTTCTCTCTTCATACGTCTTGCGAAACCAAGCAGTTGCTTAAACCTCAGAAGTAACCCAGCAGTTCACCGAGCGCATGAAAAGGATTGCCCTGGTTTATTTGAGGTAAAGAGGCTACTGCCATATTGCACCTCCCTCTCTCTCTCAGTAATAGTAGCATATCTGCAGTCTCTCTCTTTCCCTCGATCCTTTAGTAAAATTGGCATGTCCATAGCCGCCTCTCCCTCCCTTCCTCCCCCTCACTAACAGTGGCCTATGTGCAGCCTCTCCCCCCCCCCTCTCTCCCTCAGTAAAAGTGGCCTATTTCAAGCCTCCACCAGTAAAAGTGGCATACTTGCAGTAGTGATCGACCGATATATCGGTCGGCCGATATTTGCGCTTTTTACGCGTATCGGCCGATTTTTCCTGCAGTCTCCCCCCTCCCTCCCCCTCAGTAATAGTGGCCGACCTGCAGTCTCCCCCCCTCCCTCCCCCTCAGTAATAGTGACAGACCTGCGGTCTCCCCCCTCCCTCCCCCTCAGTAATAGTGACAGGCCTGCAGTCTCCCCCCTCCCTCCCCCTCAGTAATATGACAGACCTGCAGTCTCCCCCTCCCTCCCCCTCAGTAATATGACAGACCTGCAGTCTCCCCCGCTCCCTCCCCCTCAGTAATAGTGACAGGCCTGCAGTCTCCCCCCTCCCTCCCCCTCAGTAATAGTGGCAGACCTGCAGTCTCCGCCGCTCCCTCCCCCTCAGTAATAGTGGCAGATCTGCAGTCGGCTCCCCGGGTCGTTCTTCCCAGGGCTGAAGAAGGGGCAGACGGGCTCCTCGAAGCGCGTGCTGAACATGTACAGCTTCTTCATGGTGACGGCGTCGTAGAAGCACAGGCGCCCGTTGTCGTAGTCCAGGTAGACGCCCACGCGCGGCGAGTTCCAGTAGTCCGCCACGGGGATGCGGCCGTTCTCGCCGTTGGCGTAGAGCCGGTCCTGGAGGCACAGGCTCCAGTAGCCCGCCGACGGGGTGAGGCTGACGAAGCCCTTGCGGTTGCTGGACTCGGTGGTGACGCCCAGGTACCACACGCCCTTGTCCTTGACGTCCACCTCCCAGTAGTGCTGGCCGCCGGCGTAGCTGGCCGTGGCGAGCACGCTGAAGAAGCGCGTGAAGCGCGCCGGCAGGTCGGGCTCGTGGCCGCAGGCCCGGCCCTCCTCCACCTTGGTGTCGAAGTCCGTGATCAGCAGGTTGGGGTGGGCCGTGTCCGGGTCCAGGGTCAGGTTCTGGGGCACTGGAGAGAGGGAGACAGAGAGAGAGAGAGACACACAGAGAGACAGAGAGACAGACAGAGAGACAGAGAGAGGGGCAAGAGAGAGGCAAGAGAGAGAGAGAGGGGGGCAAGAGAGAGAGAGAGAGAGAGAGAGAGGGGCGAGAGAGAGAGAGAGGGAGAGAGAGAGGGGCAAGAGAGAGAGAGAGGGGCAAGAGAGAGAGAGAGAGGCAAGAGAGAGAGAGAGAGAGGGAGACAGAGACACACAGAGAGAGGGAGACAGGAGAGAGAGAACGAGAACGAGAGAGAGAGAGAGAGACAAAATGAGAGTAAGGGAGTGAGAAGAAAACAGACGGAGAGTGAGACAGATAAACTTTCTTGAGCTCCATTTCGAAATGGAAAGATTACAACAACATCGACGCGTGTGTGAAATACGTGCATAATTCCGAGGTCAGAACCTCTACTAGGAAGAGAGAGAGGGACGTGACCCAAAGGGGGCGAGAGGGGTTGAGACGGAGAGATGCATGACGACAGACGGGTTACACTGACTCGTGTGCAACACGTGCATCATCTTCTTCCACACGATGAGCTGGAAGGGCCCCGAGAAGTCTGTCCAGTCCGAGGGACAGTTCACCGCCTCCAGGGGGGGGAAGTCCTTGCATTGGATGGCTCTGAGGGTGACAGAGAACGCCGTAAGCACACAGATACAGGCACTATGGAAGAAATGAACCATTACTTTGTATGGCAAACTATGAGCATTATCAGGCCTATATATCATATAAATACATTAATAGCGGAAAGCAGCTGAATCACCTCTCCCCTCCATAGGAGAGACTCAACGCGGCGCCAGAGAGTCTGGGGTCAAGGCGTCAGGGTGCACTGACGTCAACTTAAAGTTTAGACGAGCTGCAGATGTTAACACTATGTCTCAAATGAATGCATGGCTGACCGGCCCTACCTTAAAAGGAGAAATAGTGTGCATTCTCTGGGCGGGCATACCATAGGGGGAATAGCTTGGTGTGAGAATAAAAAGACCTTAAACTTTAAGGTCCTAAGTTTAAGATCCTAAGTTTAAGGATCTTAAACTTAGGATCAGCAGTGCTTTGCCAACTACTCTGCCTTGTTGTTGCTTGTT
>NC_082388.1:24149051-24151551 GCF_031168955.1 Gadus macrocephalus
GAGAGAGAGAGAGAGAGAGAGAGAGAGAGAGAGAGAGAGAGAGAGAGAGAGAGAGAGAGATAGCTGAGAGAAAGAAAGGGGGAGAGTGAAATGGAGAGAGAAAGAGAGAGAGAGAGAGAGAGAGAGAGAGAGAGAGAGAGATGAAGAGAGAGAGAGAGAGATAGCTGAGAGAAAGAAAGGGGGAGAGTGAAATGGAGAGAGAAAGAGAGAGAGAGAGAGAGAGAGAGAGAGAGATGAAGAGAGAGAGAGAGAAGAGAGTGAGAGAAAGAAAGGGGGAGAGTGAAATGGAGAGCCAGAGAGAGAGAGAGAGAGAGAGAGAGAGAGAGAGAGAGAGAGAGAGAGAGAGTGAGAGAGAGAGAGAGAGAGAGAGAGAGAGAGAGAGAGAGAGAGAGAGAGATGAAGAGAGAGAGAGAGAAGAGAGTGAGAGAAAGAAAGGGGGAGAGTGAAATGGAGAGAGAGAGAGAGAGAGAGAGAGAGAGAGAGAGAGAGAGAGAGAGAGAGAGAGAGAGAGAGAGAGAGAGAGAGAGAGAGAGAGAGAGAGCTTTTATCAGATAGAGAGACAATAATAACAAAGCACTGACCTTCCCTCCAGCCAAAGTTGTTTTTATGAATCTCCCCGTAGACCTGGAAGCGATGACCCTGCCGTTATCAATCGAGATGGTAAAGATGTATGCCGAAAATAAAACCTCACCGCATCACCACAGGCAACAAAGGGGCCAGAGTTGAGGTCTCCAGAAGAGATAAACGGCATTTATTGTTTTCAAGTAAAGTCTCAGATGAAACACAGAGAAGGGGAGAATTGGGACAGTGGGCAACAAACCTGCAACCTGCTGAAACGGTAGTGCCCCCTCACTCTCATAGCGCTACCTCACATGTCGCTGGCCTGTGATTAGATAGAAGAGAATATAGGTTTAACAATTCAATATTAAACAACAGTGGCTGAGGACACAGGTGAACGTTTGACCCCGTGGAATCAACCAGTTTTTGCCGTTCACAACTCTGAACGGCTCGCACATAAGAGCAGGCTACTTGTTGATTACAGGCTAAGCTGTTTCTTGTTATTTCGTTCAGAAGATCCTTATTAGGCAAGATCACAGAGTGCGAGCACCTGGGTCTTCAGTCCATGCCGGTTCCCACCATTCGCTAGCCGGCTCCAAACTTCCCCCCTTTTCTTCCGAAAAAGTAAAAGAGGCTCATACATCGGCCTTGTTTTATGGCATTAAGGATGACGTCCTTATCAAATACAGCTTCTGAATCAAGGACGAGCGTGTTAACACCTTGACGGGAGCACTCGTGTAACTTTTATGAATGCCTGGGAGGATGAATCAAAGTCGTCACATCCTTCAAACACAATCCGTGGAGATAATCTGGGACCGGAATTAAACGGAACAAGTTGCTGGTGACAACAACAACCAAAAACACAAAAGGGGTTTGACGACGTTACTCGTCCCGAATCAGAGTTGACTGGCGGAGGTGTTCTGGTTCATTTGAATACAACTTTCAGCGGCCAAAATATACACAACTCCTTCCCCAGCAGTGCAGTGAACACACTCCGCGTCACAGAGTGTCGGCTCTCTGTAAGACACCGTTAGTCTTAACGAACGTGACATTTTGTTCATTTTGCTGGCAAGGCGCTCTTCGTACCGAGGCACACAAATTGCACTTGTTCCACAGGCGCCTCGCCGCTGTGACCTTTAGCTCGATGTATCTCTTAGCTTCGGTGTCCACCTCCACCTCCACCTCTCTCCGCGGTGATGGTGCGCAACAAACCTCCGCCCCCGTAACCCGGTGAAGCGATACATCTTGAGAAATGTCAGCCGCAGCATGTCCACAACGGCCACTCTTCTACAGATGCGTACACATTGAACACGGGCACCGTGTCGCGGGGAAAAGGAGCTAACTTTAAGAACTCTAACTTTATTTAGCCTTTTATTGTTTTACCCAAAATATTTGTATTTGCGCTAATATGTACGTCATTAATAAGCTGGCCATCTGGCCGAGGGATCCCTGCAGTCAGACTGGACATTGGGGATCAAACCCAGAGCCTGTGTTTAAGATCTTAGGCAGGTCTATATATATATATATATACATGTATCCAGACCCGTGGAATGGTATCATTCCTTCCCCAGTGTGCAGACTGTGGGACCGCTTCAGACGAAAAATCCTTCACACAATCTCTAGTTGACGTTTGGCTTCCCTTCCCACTGTAATTTTCCCTTCATCCTAACTTCGTGCAGTAACAACACCATCATGGAAACATTTCCCCAGTTTGTTTCATTAACAAAGAAAGAGTTTTCGTGTTAAGGGAAGTAACAGATGTTGCTCCAGCAGGGGATTCTTCTTCAACTCTACTGTAAAAGGTGAATTAGAGGGCCTCTCCTCTCTCACCTCTCTTTACTCACTGAGGTAACCACTAAGGGCCCCAATCCACACACACACCAGCCCGCCAGTCACTCCATGCAAAACTCAACCGTTTTATCACCCTGTTAATCACAAGCTG
>NC_082388.1:24154051-24189051 GCF_031168955.1 Gadus macrocephalus
ACGCCAGACTATATATTTAAATGTCTGTGTTGATAGAATAATGTTAGAAATAAAACTAACCTAGCCTAGCACGAGCGAACTCTGCAACTAGAAGGACTGTATGAAATGTGTTGAAAACTGTCTCCAGTGATATAGAATACCAATGCTCACTTGGGAATCAGGCCCTATGTCCAAAATTCCGAACTACCCCTTTAAGGTGACACATTATACCACCAGGTGTGAGTGTGATTAGCCGTTACGAGCCGTGTTGAAAATCAGCCTCTTCTAACGTCACAAGTGGGCGTGTCCACCTAGATGTATGCTTGACAGATCCGTCCAACAGCCTACCCAGTGGACTGTAGTAAACGTTGCTCATCTATCCGTCACACGTCTAGGTGGACGCGCCCACTTGTGATGTCAGAAGAGGCCGTTTTTCAAAACGGCTTGTACCGGCTAATCACACTCACACCTGATGGTATAATATGTCACCTTTATTATGTACGTCTGCACTACAATATCTATTTTTCTAACATCTTTAATTAGATTTCCATTTAGACTTTTCAAGGTTATTGGTAATCTCCTGTTAAGAGCGTGCAAGAAAGAAGTGTTTTGTAGACCTTTTTTCGCTTATTCTTGAGTTAACCTTTGGCTGTCAAACCTCTTCGGAGGGGATTCTGTTCGTTAAATCAAAGAACCTTTTTTATCGCAAACCTTTTTGTGTCAGAGGTCTGCCCTGCACTTGAGTCCGACTAACTACCTAATAGAGCCAGCTTATTAAGAGAAACAGCTATCTCTGTGTCTGTGTGTTGGTAGTTGGCGTAGCTCACGAGCATTGAAATACCAGTACTGTATACAGTACAGTGTGAATACCAGTGAGATGTGGTGCCTTCTCTTGTCTTTGTTTTGTATCTGTCTTTTCATGATTTTCTTTTTCATGTTTGTTTATATGTGATAACTTCCTTTGCACGGCAAAATGACAGGCTTTGTGTTTGAAGGGTGCTATAAATACACCTGCATGCCTTGCCTTGATGTAGCATGGCTTACGTGCGTCTGCTGTACGAGTCTGCAAGGTAATAGTTCTGAGGCCAGGAAAGGTGGGGAAATGAGCAGAGGTGTTGAGGAGATGAGGAGAGGTGGTGAGGAGATGAGGAGAGGTGGTGAGGAGGAGAGGGGAGGAAACGAGAGGAGAGGGAGGCTAGAGGAGAGAAGGAGAAAGAGCAAATAGATAGATAGATAGATAGATCCTTTAATAATCCTTTACAGGAAATTACAGTGTCACAACAGCGTGGACAGACATAACAAACATAACAAACACACATTCCCTCATATGCTAAAATACTTAAATACTACAATAAATACAATAATAAATACTAAATACTAAATACTATAAGGTGCAAAGTTAATTTTGTGCATTGTAAAACCGTATGGCAGCTGGTATACAGGACTTCCTGTACCGCTCCGTTTTGCATATTGGTGCAATTAGTCTCTGACTGAAGGTGCTGTTCTTGATCACCTTCAGGGCGTGGAGTGGGTGAGTGGGTGAGATGAGGAAGAAACAAAATAAACAGAAAGCAGCTAAACTCCCCTTTAAAACGGTGTCAACAAACTCTCAATGACAAAGTATAGTCGTCTACAAAGTCCTTACCCTTACCCAAACACTCGAAAACAGCAGTTGCCAACAATGCTGTGACATTGAGGCCAATGCAATATGCCAAGTGAAGTGAGGATGGCCTGCTGAGTTTTATGGCGAGAGAGGGCTTGGCGATGTTTCATTGGAAACCTGATGCAACCAAATTACAACCAAATACGAGTTCTAAACGGGTAAGGTTTAGCTGTCACTTTACCTAATAAACGATCGCCCTCTGGTGGCGATAAATGGGAACTGCCGAGTGGTAGGTCCACTACACTGCATTTACGGGCATGAAACAACGCATTATTGGAAATTTAAATATCGATGATTTCTGCCATATATCAAAGCTGTTATAATAAATAAATGCATTATGGATCATTGGTGGAATTTACTCCCTTAATATAATCTTAAACAGATAATGTTTCGTGAGAATAGAAAGGCGATGAAAAACCTTTTCAACCATATAGGCATTTCACTTTTAATATAAGATGTGCGATGTCTGCAAAGTGTGTGTGTGTGTGTGTGTGTGTGTGTGTGTGTGAGTGTGTGTGTGTGTGTGTGTGTGTGTGTGTGTGTGTGTGTGTGTGTGTGTGTGTGTGTGTGTGTGTGTGTGTGTGTGTGTGTGTGTGTGTGTGTGTGTGTGTGTGTGTGTGTGTGTGTGTGCTCGTTCATCATGACTGCTAGGACACGCGCGTCGTGTAACTGGGCTTCTGTATTTGAGAAGGGTCCATCCGCAGGCTAGATCTTATTTTGAAACTGTTTGAGAAAATCGGGTTCGGTGTTGACGATGAAAGTTAGGTCGGAGTTTTCGTTTTCCGGTTGTTACCCAGGAAAAAAATGAGGAAGACCGAAATTTCTTAATGTCCCCGGTCAGAATGACCAATGGAAATAATTCCTTGCACAATTTGAATTGTGTTTAAATATGCGAACATGGGAAGGTAAACTTTACTGACATTGCAAATTCCGAGAAAAAGGGAAACCAAAGTTCCTGCATCATATTACGCAAAGTATATAACATTCTATGCTATGTATTAGTATCCTTGTTGGTGAGTCATTAATATTGCTGTCAACAATGAACAGGTCGACATAAAAACAAACAAGCTATTAAGCTCTTACAACACTTTTATTGTAGGCTACCCGAACTGAGGAAACGATAGATGAACAGCAAATTTGCATGACATTTAAAATTAGGAGTGAGATTATCAACAGAGAAAAAAATGTTTGTGCGTGTGTCTGTGCGTACGCGCGTGCGTGTGTCTGCGGGTATGTGCGCTTGTGTGCGTGTGTGCGTGCGTGCGTGCGTGTGTGCGTGCGTGTGTGTGTGTGTGTGTGTGTGTGCGTGTGTGTGTGTGTGTGTGTGTGAGGGAGAGTAACACTGTGATTTATCAGAAATGAAACCTTCAATGAACAATGTGCTTGAACCTCTTAGACCTGCCAGTTATGAGAAAATACTCCCAGAAAATTGACATCATTACAGCAGCGTTCAGCCGTGTTTTGCGCATGTGGGCATGGAGAGGAGAGTGCCTTCAATCAGAGATAGGTCTCCGAGAGGAGCAGATGCATGCTAATTTTAGTGAACGAGGTCATAACAACATCATTCTGATGGGCTCCGTCTGCAGAAATTGGAAATAACCAAAGTGAAAGCCGTTGGGAAGTCACACAGGAGTTACGGTGTTCATGTTGACGCGGTACCTCTAGTGCTCGCCATAGTATGCTTTACGAACGAGTGTTCACGAGTTGGTCATAGCTGAGCTGTACACCCAGTGCATTAATACATTACGTAATCAACAGGACTTGTTTTATAAAAAAACTGTTATCACTTTTCGAGGGGTGGTTACATCACTCAGAAAGAAAACAGAACATAATAGAAGAAGTGCAAAAGTTGAAAGTCCAATGTATGAATTTAGCAGAAAGCTAAAGTAAACAAAAGTCTTCAGTCTTGTTTTAAAAGTGGTCAAAGTCAATGTTTCGTGTTTACTCTGGGGATACTTAGCAGATTGGTCTCAGAAGATCTGAGTGGTCTACATTGAAGGCTTATGTAGTGCAAGCATATCAGTTACATATTTGTCCCTTAAGGGATTTATAGGTGAGCAGCATGATTTTTCTATCAGTTCTCTGACATACAGGGAGCCAATGTAACGGTTTAAGAATTGGTGCATTGTGTTAAAAAATATGCATCTCTAGCCGTTCTGAATAAGCTGTTGTTGAACTCTAGCAGTAGCATTCTGAAAAAAAGACCCGTAAGGAAAAAATTGCAGTAATCAAGCTTACTAGTGATAAAGGCATGTGCAAGTTTTTGCAAGTCTTGAGTGGACATGAGCCCTCTATGTCTTGCTACGTTTTTAAGGTGATAATAGGCCGATTTTGTAACTGACTTGATGTGACTGACGAAATGTAAATCGGAAGCCTTTCTGTTTTAGCACCCAATAAAATGATCTAGTTTTGTCCTCATTTGGTTGAAGGAAATTTTGGCACATGTGCCAAATCAGGTACAATGGCCCTCCCTTGTCCCGAATAACTATTGGACAGGTGCCCATCTAACATCCCTTAATACTAATGGTATTGGGTCATATCGAAACATTAACAACATTTGGTGGTGGTTGAGAGCACTTTCAATAAAAGTTACCCATCTGGCTAGGACCACCATTGATTGGCCAAACACGCTGTTCCCATGTCCAAGCGTCATGACATTTCTAATTGCTTCAGCTTTTATTTTTTAGCGAGTCACAAAGATGCAAAGGGAAAATGTAATGAAGTAAAAGTATACATTTTATTAAGGAAAAGTAGCTGAGTACAAGAGAATGTTGCTAGAAATGTAAATCCTCAAGTGAAGTACAAATCCCGAAAAAACGAATGAAGTAGTAGGCCATTAACTAAGTATTTCTACTTTGATACTATACACCACTGTATACATGTGTGTATAATCATGACATTTGACATAGTGATATGTTTAAGGTTTAAAAAATCGAGTGCAGTGTAACAGGGATATAGAAAAAAATATCTTCTGTGAACAAGCATTGTATTTATAATACAATTACTATTGATAAAAACAGCAGTTTCGAATTCATCTTCTAAATTAGGTTAATATTGAACATGCAAAAAATTCCACACTACAAATAATCTTTTCGTTAAATTCATCCATCATAAAACTTGATTCTTATGCAAACCATTCGATTAAAGTTTTTCTCAGTTTCTCAGTTTCTTTGGTACATTTCTCGAATCATCCTCGAAATTTGCAAAACAGTAAGTGCATTTCTCAAAACAATTCGTACAAATAGCAAATCACCATGGATTACCTGCAAAAGCCAGTCTCTTGCTCAGAATCATTAGTTCATCTCTCAAAAGTAAATATCTGTGTCAATGAACATGTCAGTGCCATCAGAATGACAAGTCCTTATGTCATTGTGTACGGATAAGACAGTCAAATTTCTTAGTCATGTTTCCAATATAACAGTCTACTCTGTGGGGATGTTCTGATATTAACTATGGCTAAAGTTTTGAAGACAATTATTGTACATTCTAAGTTACACCTTAGTGTATGTGGGAGATTGATTAAAAGACCGGACAAGATTCACATTTACCCTTTTACTGTTTGTACTGTAATTTGTCGAAAGACCATGTCATTGCGATACTGAAAGGAAAAGACAGCACTGCATAGCACAAAGAAAAAAACAAAATAGAAATGTGAACATAGGACAATGTCCTTAGGGAAAACTGTACATGCAGTGCTGTAGGAATTACAGTGCAGTCTTCCTAAACCTCTAGACGCTCCTGTCTGGAGGGCAACAAATTCTCATTCTCATGCAGCCTCACTCCTCTTCCTCTTCTTCTTCTCTCTGGCTTTTGACCCCGTCCAATTCCTTGTCCTTCCATTATCAGACATTGTAACATTGTGTTGTACTCCAGCTCGAGGTATATATATACTTGTCAGTGATGGTTCATGAGATGCACCTTTGAGCTATTTCAGTAAACTGGTTGATCGTTGGTTACGCTTGGTTACGCTTCACACATTTCCCTTCATTAGAGAAGCTCAAGATTCAGCTGGGGAAGAATAAAAAGTCTAATGGAAATTTGTAGAAATATGCTTGACATATTATGACAACTTGTTGAACCATTTTGCATGTACAGACTTCTGCAATGCACTAATGCCTAAATGTTGTGAGGATGGGACTATTCAATAGAGACCCATTACGATACATTTTGATCAACATGACATAAGCAATTGATAATGTAGGAAAGAGCAGAGAATTGTACATAATCATTTGCATGGATGTACCAAAGCATTTGCAACTTGTTCATAGTAATGAGAAACTGCTTGACCAATGACCATAGTTTCCCCTTTTTAGAAAGGCCTAGATACAATAATAAGCTATAGAGCTACGGAAAAAACAAGCGATAACGTTGTTTGGTACGCAGACACAAGTGTCATGGACAGGCTCTGCCCACCCGATCTGGAATATAACTTGGTGAAATGCAGGCCCTTCCGTACACTTAGGGAACTTCACCCTTGTTATAGTGATAGCGGTCTACATACCTTTGCATGCTAATGATTGATTAGCACTTGAGCTAATAAACTCAGCTATTGGCAAACAACAGAACTCCCACCCTGAAGGAGTCTTCAATTTTGCAGGCAAACCTCAGGTTAGTTCTCCGCAGATTTCATCAGAAGTTGACATGCCCAACCGCACACATTGGAACACATTAGACAACCAATGTTTAAACCAATGTCGACAATGCATACAAATACAAATGAACAGCAGATGTACCCATTAACCAGATTAAGAGGGTGTTTTACAATACAGCCTTAAAGGATAACTGGTTCACTCGAGACAGACCTCGAGATAGACCTCGGATGTCTCTAGTATAATCCATCCCCCCCTCCCCCCAGCATTTCTAAGCCTTTTAATGGTCTGGTCTCTCTCCAGGGGGTCCGTCCTCCACGGTGAGCCGTATATGCTCACCCATTGGGTGCTCTCGGGTCTCCAGGGCCTGCCGGAGCTTCTCCCAGAACAGGTCTGGGTGTGCGTCTGCGCGGGACCAGCTCAGGTAGGTTTGTCTCTTCAGGAGCCTCCGCATGCGGTAGTACGGAGACAGCTGCTGCATGGGAATGTCCTCCAGGAACACCAGGATCAGCACGTCCTTCTGCTCGTCAAACAGACGGAAGCTGGGGAAATGGAAACAGGGAGAGATGGGTTTTTTAATATGTGTGAGCTGTTTAACCTGAAGGTGAAGGTCGGTCTGGGTTCATGCCCATATGGAGACTTCATTGTGCCCCGGGGCACGCACCCACCCCACACAAACCATACCTATCCACATGGTTGTATTGGCCCTGGAGTGGAAATACTTTCCTACTATACTCAAGTACTTTACTTGATTTTTTTTTTTTACACATTTTCAACCTATTGCATTTTCCATGCATTGATGTAGCCAGTCATTGATCAGCAAGTCAGTTAAGGGAAAATGACCCCATGGCGATGCGGTGATTGAATCGTTTAATCCCCTGTGGTTCTTTAACTGACATACGTGTTGGAGATAATTGGGTGCCCTGCTCAAACGGGGTAAATGCAGGACTCTTTCCACGGACAGCACAGTCAATCTGACACATTGCGGGAAAATGAGTTGCAGCACTATTGTTTTGGCCACTTGTCCTTATGCACTGAATTACTGCAATACCATCTTTTTCCTTTTCCAAACTAACTGGGTTTGCCGGTTGCAAACTTCTGGCTTAGTGGTTAGAGCGTTATAGCATGTCTGTAAATGTGTGATTAAGGCTTTGGTCCGTTGCACTTGACATTTTGAGGGAGAAGGTATGAGGGGGTCATACAATAAGACCACAAGTACACATGTGAAGCTGAATTAATGATCAACCATATTCTGGTCATGCATGTAAACTCTGGATTCTTACCTGGCAACCTGGATCTCTCTGGAGCACCATTCACTCTCCAGGTAATCACGACTGACCACGCAGATGGTTTTCCGGCTGCCATAGATGGCGTCTGTTATGTTTTCCATAATGGGTTTACCTGAAAAGCATTGGTCAGTGAAAATGCACAAAAATGATATAAAAGTAAAACAACAAACTGAAGCTTTGTTACATCACAGCGCTAAAGAATGAAGGGCTAACATTAATAATAATTGATAAGGCAAACAGAATAAACTTCTTAATCGCGCCAATTCCGACCAGTAAGAATGCAGTTCTTCTGAAACGTTCTTGCTCTGTCGCTCTCTCAGAGCTATAAATCCTAGGAATTAGTAGACCACGATTGCATGGCCCCAAAATCCATTGATTTAACCAATTTAAATAATTTAGATTAGTCCTTGATCTAAACTCTGTTTTTAATGAATATAGCTTTTCCAGCCACGCGGGTCCATTCTCGCACTAGCCAAACTGATCTTGCCTAAGATCAGTTGGCTAGTCACTCATCTCAGGTCCAGCCGTCCGACTGTTATAGCAGAATTTTTTGGGGTTTACTTTACGGGGGGAGGAACGCCATGCTTCCTCTTTCCTTTTCGCCTACAGATCCTCAAAAACATAATTGATTGAAACAAATGAATCGAGAGAAAGAAAAACACACCATTTTGAGCTTGTCTGCCATCAGACTTACGATATAAATAAAAAGTCTGACTAGTGAGACGAGTGAGTCAGTCAATGTTAGCCATCTTTGAACCATTCATGACCTTAGATGCTAACGCAGTCATACATCTGTTCTGTTTCACACTTTACTTCTGAGACCAACAGCACTGATTTTAAAATGATAAAATATTATTAAGTAGATACAATGAAACCAGATTGCATTTATGTTATGAGGGAGTTTTAAGTGATTTTCGTCTCTGAGAGTTTTTCCTGCCGCTAGTTTGTCATTTGTATCCTGTCCTCTGCGTTATAGCATATGTCAGTTGTTATACCAGTGCCCATCATGCGGGCGCCTCTGTACAATGCCATTCCATGGTGTGAATCTCAAACACAACATGTGTTGAACAGCCGTTTCCATTTATTTGATATTATAAGTATTAAGTATTTCTTTGACATGTTTTACAGTCTGAATACTAAACTCTTAAAGATATTCTTATTTTGAAATCGAGTTGAAGATTAGCCTATATTACCTATAGTTTTTTATGTTAATAAGGCAAAATGTGCAATTTATATTATTTGTCTATTCAACTCATAATATTCAGTATATCAAAGTTTGATTTTTGATTTACCAAATTTTATTAAGTCTTATTTGGAAACTTACCATCGCTTATAGCTTTCTAGTTTTATATTGCATGTCTGTATATTCTTGCCCAATTATATATAGGCCACAAGTTTAAGAGACAGACAAACAACATTGATTCACAATATATAAAACCTACCAACAAACTGAGCAAATGCAGAAACCATTGCTGTAAATACAAACAAAACATGCAAGGATTCTCTGTATTGGGCCTCTAGTCTCTTTTGAAACTGCTCCTGCAATGAACTATACCATGCAACAAATTGTCTTTTGCCTTCAATGTGTTTGTCTTTCAATCTGCAAAGCAATTATAAAAGATAAAGCAAGAGCAGCCTTGCAATCAATACAAATAGTTCAATTTGTTTGTGTGCACCACATAGACCATGTCAGAAAGGCTCAAACGCAATTTAATAATGTGTGCGTTGTGCGGCTTCAAGATTCAAATCCAAGATTTATTGATTCAAAGACAAAATGAAAAAAAAAACTCATTCTGAGTCAGGAAAAATCTCCCTACCAAGTTGATGAGCATATCTAATAGCATATCCACTGGCATGTACGATATATGAAATAGTGTAGGCTAGCATGTATGCTAATAGAGGTGAAGAGGATGTTCAGGATAGGGCTCCTCACCTGGCTGGAAGTCTCGGTGGTGCAGACACAGTCTCCAGCCCTGCTCGTCCTCCAGCTTGGGCAGCAGCTCCCCCAGCACCCAGCCCTCGTCGTTTGCGTTGTAGGAGACGAAGGCGTCGTATTGATGAGCACCCTTGTCCTTGTTCTTTGAGTTGTAGAGGAACGCCAGCATGAGGTAGTACGCGTAGACCAGATGCCATTGCAGGAACTTGTGGGTGAAGCAGACTGCTATGGTCATGATGACTGCGCATGTCGTTGAAATATAACAGATGAACCCCATGTCGACCGTACATGAACGGACGTCAATCTCCAAAAGTTTTCTCCCTTTGAGGTTTGGTGGGAAGTTGCATTCAAAGTTGTACGCATCAAACACTTGTGTTTGCTTGTTGTTGATTACCCATTGGAGGAACCACGCGTTGTCACAGTTACAGGTGAAGCTATTACCCTGCAAATCCAGGTATTCAAGGGCTGACAGAGACAGTATCACTGGCTCTGTAATCACAGAAAATGTATTCTTCCCCACCTGCAAGAACTCCAGCTCTGTGAGGTTAGCATGGAGCAGAAAATCTAGAGACCTTAGGTTTGTTTGTGAAATGTAAAGTCTTTGGAGTTTTTGAATCGGGGAAAACAAATTGTTGGGAATGTCTGTGAAAGCATTTTGAGACAAATGGAGCCTATTCAAATTAGGAGTATAGTTAAAGGTGTGTGGATGCAAGGTTTTAAGCTGGTTACGTTGTATATAGATTATTGACAGATTTGTCAGGCCTTGCAGAAAGTTTTGAGGGAAGTTGGACCTATGAGATCTGTGTTGATTTGAAATAAACAATGTGTCTAGTTGTGAAAGCCCAGCAAATGGTGGATACGTAATGGGCTTTACCGATGCATATTTGATGTGATTGCTCTCCAAATTCAATGTCTTTAAAGCTTCCAAGTGACTGAAAGCACCCTTTGTAATTTCAGTTATTTCATTTGATCGGAGAGTAAGTTGCCTAAGACTGGACAGTCCAAAAAAAGTCCCATTATTAAGTCGTTTTAATTTATTTCCTTCTAATGCCAAATTTTTGAGGGAATTCAGGGCTTTAAATTCTCCATGATCTAGAACAGTTATTTGATTGTTTGACAAAGAAAGATCTTCAAGATTCGGTGTGTTTTTTTTGAAGGTGCCGTTTAATTGATCAATGCTGCTGTTTTGCAACATTAAGACCGTTAATTGGACCAAATCTTTGAAAACACAATCCTTGAGAGTCAGGAGAGGATTATTGTATAGACGGAGAACTCTGAGAAGTTTCATATCGGCAAAATCATCACAGCCAAGAACATTGATGTTATTGTAGCTGAGATCCAGTTTTAAGATTTGAGTTTTCCTTACGGCATAGGGGACCGATGTGAGACAGTTAGACTTCATGATTAAAGTCTTAAGCTTCCTAAGTGATTTGAACGAATTGTTAGAGATGGCAGTTATCTCATTCATCCCCAAGTCCAATAATTTCAGATTAGTACACAAGTGCAGCATTTCCACTGTAATAACTTTGATTCCGTTATTTTGGATTTCAAAAGAGCTAAGGGTTCGGATTTTGCAGGAAATATTGATGAGAACCTGCAGGTTGTTATTGATATGGTTTAACTTCAGATACTTCAGTGAGGAGTTACATGTCTCTAGCACTTCCTGCAGTCCATGTAATGAGGAGCGAACCCCACTGATGTCTAGTGTAAACACATTTCCAAGGTACGATGTGTCATTCACCTCCCAGACGATACCATTCTTTATACTATCCTCAAGGTCCAACCATCTGAGGTTGGGAAAGATACCTGCAGTGAGCCTAAAGAACATAAAATCATTCTGGGACAAATCAAGTCTAACAAGTTCTGTAGACTTATTTGACAGCTCCCATGAATCAAAGGTGGAAATGTTGTTTGCTGGAATGTACAGGTATTTTAAATGTGGCGTATGTTGTAATATATTTGTTAAGTGGCGCAGTTTGTTATGGCCTAGGTCCAAAAACCCAAGCTTGCTCAGAGACATGAAAGAGGCCGGTGCTACTGTTTGGATCTGATTGGAAGTCAGATGCAATTCTATGAGATTGACCAAGCCATCAAACATACCATCCTGTAGCTTACAAAGCATATTGTTGTCTAAAAACATCACCTTTAGAGAGATTTGAACCACAAAAGTGCCAGATTCAATCTTGGAGATCAAGTTGTGTCCCAGATTTAAGTGCAACAGATTTGGTAAATTTTCCAAAGCTTTTTCATTTAATTTAGAAATGTTGTTTCCAGACAGGTCTATAAATGTGACTGTTTCTGGAATTTCCTTTGGAAATACTTGTAAACTGTTCTTACATATGGCCTGTGTGTTCTGTGTGATCTTGCAGTCCTTCACCACGTAACCAGCGGTTGGAAAAATAAAACTGTTCAAAAAGAAATGTAATATTCCAAATGAACAAAAACAAATTCCCCTTAACGGCATCGCAATTTTCGTTTTCATTCAGGTACACAAAGAAGATTGTTGATGTTGGTAATTTCCAATACAATGGATCTCTAGTCCTACCAAATGGATCTTTGTTCATACATTTCTTTCAGTCCGAGGTATCCCTCAGGTTAAAACCGCCAATCCTAAAAGACAAGATACACAGACAGTGGTCATTACAATCTGCCATCAAAATACTGCAATTGAAGCATAGCATCCTGATGATTTCACGAAAACGTCTATAGGCCTACATGAGGCCTACATGATGTAAACAGCCTCAGTTAAACATAGTCACATGGTAATTAATCTTTGGTATGAATATAATGAATTTGAGTCATAGCCATAATCCTCTATAATATATATATTTTTAAACCATAATACAATTTTTTTTTATAAAAAAGCAAACGAGAAACTATTTTTTTTTTTTAATGCCAAGTCAGTGATGCAAAGTGGTAACATCTTCACTTGGACTGGTCTGCGTTTTTATGCAAAAACACAACTTTAGTGAACTAGAGGGTCAGAGCGAGTAAGATTTGTTTGCCAATAAGTTGCAACTCAAACATGTCTGAGTAAAAAGCCCACCACATTTAAGCAAAGTTTAGAGACAAGATGTAAGATTTCATAAAATGTATTGAAACGATAAAATACTTTAAAAAATAATAATTTATTTAGTCAGCTAGCATGCCTACTTGATTTATTTATTCAGGCAGTTAGTTAGTTAGATGGTCTAATTTATCCCAAGTGACTTTCAGGTGAGGTTGAGAACAGTCCAAGCAGGACATTTATATTGGCACAATTCCAAAACATGACGTGTTGCACAACCAAGCTTTTAGAGAACAACTAGAATCTACATTGTATGATTTTGTTATAAATTCAGAAAAAATAGCTCCTATATGATCGTCAACTGATTTACTCTCTCCTCTCCAACGGTTTCTTATAATGATGATTATAGTGATGAGATAAAAAGCATTTTCATCAAAAACTAACATAAAAGGCAAAAATAAACACATGCTTGAAATGGTAATATGGTAATTTTCTTTTTGCAGAAAGATAATGTACCTGAATTTTAGCTGTATTGTAGTGAAAGAAGTTGGTTGAATTAAGTTAAATACTTACTGTGCATATTTCTATTATTAAAAAATAATAATAATATCCAAATTCCACAAAACCTATGTTCCTCGATCTGGTCTGTTTCCCGATGCTTATGGCAAATCAAAATAATGTGTTAATGATAAAAGCTGGTTGGAAATGGTCTTTTTGTGTGTGATCTATTGGGTGCTAAGTGATGAAGCAAAAGGAAGTGGTCAAATGACGTAAGAAAAGGGGAATTATCTAATGGGAACTGACACTATCTTTTTTTTAATAAATGACAATTTCGATATGCAACCAGGATTCAACACAATAACCTCATCAGCATTGAAGGTTAAACACATTGATTTAATTATGAAGATGAATCAGTTTATTCTAATTTGCTGTTTTCTTATGGACATTTTATTTATTAATGTTAAACATAAATAACATAAAAACAGGCCTTGTATGGGAATATCCACAGTTTCGATAATGGCCCAATGTCAATGGCCCACATGGGTTTCATGCAGGATTAAACTGGGTGTTAGGTTGGGTCTAAGTAGGCAACATACATAAATGTCAGGTGTGTGCGTGAAATCTGAACCCAAAAGCAGAGTAAAGCTCCAAAGATGGATTTGCAAGGCTCAACTAAAAAAAAAAAAAAAAAAATCTACCCCTGCTTTTCAAAACTGTGGTTTAATCCAAAAACAGGCGGACAAGTAGGCATGCAGGCAGAAACAGGAAGGAGAGAACCAATTAGGGGAGCTAAGAAACAGCATAAAACAATCTGTCAAGGGGGCACTAACAATACAGGGGATAAATCAGGTGAGCAGGAAAAAAGGCGGGGTCCCATCTTCAAGCTTCATGTCCCATGCCTTCTAACTCACGTAGGGCCCACATGTTGCCTAGGACAGGGGTTTTCAAAGTGTGAGAGAGTGAGCCCCCCCTCAGAGAAAAAAATTCAGCTGAGCCCCCCCCCCCCCCAAAAAATAAGTTCTAAATACTTGTGTTTTGAAAGTTATCTTAATTATTTTACACATTTTAAACATCTCTGATCATAATTTTAAAACATTTGAAACATATTTTTTAAACATTTGAAACACATTTCTTAACACAATTTAACAACTTTATCTAAGCATGTTTTAGCTTAACCTTTTTTAAATACATTTGAACATCTTAATCAGTGTAAACTGCCAGTTTACACAGATTCATTCAGGGTCCCCGACTCTGAATTTTCTGAGTCAATCAGATCCGCCTTTTCAGTCCAGAGATTCGACTATCGGCGGGGTTTGTTTACCGGCGTTGCTATCGTGACCTAAATTATTATAAGCAACTGAAAACGATGCCGGTTTGAAACTAAAACTGTGATTCTGAAAAATGTTTAAATGCTATCAAAATTCCGTTTAGATTGTATTGAAGATACAAATGTGTAGATTTGTTTAATGGTTTGAGCGATGGTAAACGGTTGAAAGATGAATGAGTTACGATATCTAGAAGTAGGTGTATCAGAATGGGCTGACGTCTTCAATGAAAACAGCTGAAAACGAAGCGGTATGAAACTAAAACTGTGATTCTGAAGACATGTTAAATTATATCGAAATTCTGTTTAGATATTATTGAAGATACAAGACTGTAGATTTGTTAAATGGCTTGCACGAAGATAAACGGTTGAAAATTGATTTAGTTACGTTACTTTTACAGTTGAAGTACGACTGATGATTTGAAACATCGACTTTCAGTTTTCTTTTTTCTTTGTTTTTTTTTCTCACGTCGCGCCCCCCCTGAATAACTCTGGCGCCTCCCAGGGGGGGGCGCGCCCCACAGTTTGAAAACCACTGGCCTAGGAGATATTGGTGGCCAAGTTTTTGTTTTGATGTTTAAGGGAAAATATGACCTAAAATGCTTTTAAATTGTTAAGATATGTCAATCTGTGAAAATAAAAGCAGCCTAGGTCCTATTGTACCCTTTTGTGTATTATTTGACTTTGCTTCAGCTAAACTCGGGTTCGTTTGTAACTCAACATACAATGGGATTTAATAGGCGAATATGACTTCAAATTGCTGTAGCATCAATCAACCCTAAGTATCAGATATGAACCCTCTACCTTTAAGATCAACTGGGTTCAGTCAGATAATTATTATTATAATTTCCAGAGTCAAAACAAAAAACGGGAAAGAAAGATTTGGCTAGTATGCAACTCATAGCTGGAATAAACTACCTGAAGATATGATACAAGCTAAGGCCCTGACAACATTTAAGGTTAAAAACGTTTTAGTTCACCTTTTCTTTCAGATTTTTTTTAAATCCTGCAAATATGTCATCTAGGCATGCATGTCACATTTATGGTAGGAAACATCTTAAGCCAGCTTGATAAAGTAAGCAAACAAATCTCTTATCATCTCTAATGTCGTAAGCATTGTTTATGAGGCAAATAACCATGGCAAGCTAACATTAGTAGTTACTAGGGCTGGGCAAGTTAACGCGTTATTAACGCAGACAATTATTTTATCTCGCATTAACACAGTTTCTTCTTTTTATTGTAAAAGTCTGTTGCTCACTGGCTAAAAGTTCATCGTGATCAAGACTAGTATATTGCTTACTACTTCGCTTCTCACAGGAAAGAGGAAGCGAGAGGGGCCCTTCCAGAGGGGTCCCGCCTTCCAGCCTGACCGAACAGCTAGAGGATCTGGATTTTGCTGATGATTTGGCCCTACTTGCACACACCCACCAACAGATGCAGGAGAAATCACACAAACTAGAGATAACTGCTGCTTCGCTCTGCCTCAAAATCAACTCATCAAAAACCAAAGTAATGCTAATCAACAACAAGAACAACACACCAATAAGCATGGATCAAATCCAGCTAGAGGATGTCACCAGTTTCACATACCTTGGGAGTGTAATTAATGTAGAAGGAGGATCAGAGGAGGATGCCAAAGCCAGAATTGGGAAAGCAAGGACAACATTTAACATCTTGAATAAAATCTGGAAAACAAAAAACATATCAATCAAGACCAAACTAAAAATCTTCAACTCAAATGTCAAGTCCACTCTACTTTACGGATCCGAAACCATGGAAGACAACCACCATACTCAACAAACTACAGACATTCAGCAACCGCTGTCTACGACGCCTCCTGGCAATCTACTGGCCCAACACCATCTCAAATGCCAACCTTTGGGAACTCACCAAACAAGAACCAATAGAGACCCAAATCAGGAGGAGAAAATGGAAATGGATAGGCCACACACTCAAATCAAGAAAAAGCAAATCAATTACAAAGCGGGCCATAACATGGAACCCACAAGGCAAGAGAAAGAGGGGAAGACCTAGAGTCACCTGAAGAACCACAGAGCAGGAGATGAAGACGAAAGGGCTGACATGGCAACAACTGGATCGGAAGGCACAAGACCGAAGTGGATGGAGGGGTTTCATCAAACTACTAACTAAGTAACCATATACCAAATAGGACACAGAAAAAACATCAGGACTACTATACAAATACTACACAAAAAACAGCATTATTTTAATAAATATTACAAATATGGCTAAAGAAATCAGGTAACAAGGGACAAAGATAGAAAAGATGAGGATCATTGTCATTAGAAAAGATACAAAAGATCTTGGATGGGTTAAACATCACTAAGCAATCATGCCTAGGGCACCAAAATGTTTTTGAAAGACACAACCAGTTATTGTACCCGTGTGTCAACAACTCTAGCTCCACCAAAGAAATTACATGTAAAACAATACACCTTATTCTAACTTTTGGAGTACAGTAACCAATCCCACTGCACTTTTTCTCCATTGGACATTGAACGAAGTTAGTATGCTAGGGAAAAATACCGTTACTCTTCTCTGATCTTGGATATGCCCAACAGGACATCTCTGTGGGGCATTCTAAACCATGCACTGCATAAATGAGTCCACAATCTGGTGTGGTGGTGGCCAGATGGATCTTCTGAGTAAGGCCTTCTCTTCACCCCTCTGTTCCACATCCTCCTCCACCTCATCTTCACCTCTCGGTTCCACATCCTCCTCCACCTCATCTTCACCTCTCGGTTCCACATTCTCCTCCAATTCTTGTCATTTGATGGTATTTTTACCATCGCTTTGACGCCCCTATGTGCCACATATAGTGCATACCCACTTTTTGCGCCACTGCCTCTAGGCTTTATGTCAAGACGCTTAGAGGAAGGTAGGCCCTACTTTATGAACCCCAGACGGGATATCAGGTTGTCACAGAAGAATGGAGGCCTGTTTTAAAATGAAGAAGGTTAGGACATCTGGAAACTTGAACCAGAACTCTGAGACGATGCACTGTCAGGATTTTCCATTTCAGGATAGCTGATTTCCATTCTGAGGAATGCTTTTGTTTCATTTTGGGGACATGGGACATGGTACATTTTGTGTTGCAGGGTACTGGTAGCCTAGGTACCAGACAAATCTGCGAGCTCATGTTTTTCTTTGCTCTGGCATATGCAAGTGTCTGCCCCGCTCAGACAGAATAGCAACCAAACTTGCCCGGGTCTGGCCAATCACAAGCACGTAACATGTAACATGTGCATCCAGTATGATGGTGGTTTGATACGATGTTAGTACAGCAATATTTATTAAAGTTGTAAGACGGATGGATAGAGAGGGGGAAGAAAAGAAGGGATGGACGTCTGAGAGAGAGATAGACGGATGGGTCGATAAAACATTGAATGACTTTGAGCAATCGACCCACAAACGGCCACCCTGCAGTAGGACCCGAGGATCTCGAATCAGCCCCTGAGCCATCTGAAGAGCCACACGTTAAACCTAGTCAAAATGATAAGGGGACGACGAGGAGACGCTGAAATTAATTTTCTGATTAGAAAAATTAAACCCAATCGGGATTCACCTTTTCTAGAGATCTAGTTCCTCAATACGAGAAGGTCACCAGCTGCTCTTTCCCTAATCTCGCTACACGCGCCAGAGTATGATTGGAGGATTATAGCGCGTAGGTGCGCTATTAATAAAGCGAGAATGTGTGCAATTAAAACATTATGCAAATGCTGTGTATAACGTAGAAGCCACCTGAACCACCTACTCAGTACAATACCGGGGAACAGCAAATTATGCGAAGGTCATTTAATTATATAATAAAATCATAAACATTCTATACATTCTCTATTCATTTTCTATATTAAGCGTCTTAGAGTACCATATTAAGCGCTATATAAATCTAATTTATTATTATTATTTATTCTGCAGGGATTGTTTAAACGCAGTGCCAGAGGTTTGGTTTTGAATTGGTGCTCGATTATTATCGGGTAGGCTTGTGAAGGACGTCTCTTCTACGTTGAGTTGCAATCGCATGTGTTTTGAAACAATTTGAAGTCAAATGTCAAATTGAGTAGCCCCTGGCCTGTACGAAGAGCCCTACTGTCAAGCGCCTCAGAAGTCCGGAGAACCCGGACCAAGACAAGCCTTCTTGCTCCCCCTCCAGGTCATGCAGGGCCCATGTTCTTGCGAGCCACCAAGAAGAACGAGGCCTAGCAGTCGCCTTTCGTGTTCTGCTTTCGGTTCTTTTCCAGCTGCGTGTTGAAGTCCAGCAGAGCCAGACCCATTGTAGCAATACTTGACTCATAAATTATATTTTACAAATGTGTTTGTGGTCTTCATTTCTATCCTTTTTTGTTTTTCGTTTCTGTCTGTACTTATGCTCAGCTCTTTTATTTATTTGATCATCTCATAATCATAATCATATCATAATTATATTAGATATCTATTACTTAAGATATTGATATTGTTATCTCGAAAAGAAAATGTTAGGATTATTTTATTCCTCCTCACCTATTTTCATTCCGTGATTTTCCAACGGGTTTGATCGCTGAACAAGTTTGCCGAACAAGATATGAAAGGTGAGACGATGCGCGCGTCCAGGCCGAGGCGCTGTGTGGGCGTGGCCAGACCCGGCGCTCCAAAATAAAGTGCGTCACATTAGGAGCCTACGGTCCTTCACAAACGGCTGTCAGGTCAGTTACTCTTTCACCTTACGGTTACTCAAGGGATTTGCAAGGAATAAATTGATTTATTATTATAGGTTTATAGGTTACGGTTGTTTTGCAATCCATCTTGCACTTCGGTTTGGTTTAACTCAGCCCTGACGTTTTGTAGACTGACTGGTGGTTGTCGTCATCAGCTGTCATATTGTTTCAAGATAAACGGAGACAGGCCATTTATATTTCATTATGACTTTATTTATATCTACTAAATATTTCTGTCCATCTATTTGTATTAACCTTTACCCCGTCAGTCACAATCTAAATTTGGGTGCTTGAGTTTTGAGTTTGGTGCGGACACGAGAGACACTAAGGCTGGGTTGCACCAACATGGATTAAATTAATCTTGGTTTAGGGTTAATCTAGGGTTAGTAAATCTAGGTTTAAAGGGTTAAATATAACCAGGATTAATATTAAACTATGTTTAAACCAGGTTAGAGTTTGGTGCAACACGGTTAACAGTTAAACCTTGAATTAATCCAGTTTAAGAGTTGAGAGACGACTAGACAGACAGACAGCAGGAGAAGACGGACGGACGGACGGACGGACGGACAGGATGAGCAGCGAGCCACAACAGTTTCACCATTGTGTCGTCTCTTCCATGTAGTCCTACGTCCTCAAAGGCAGTTCAGAAGGCATGGACCATGACTCCAGCCCACCAACGGTCTCCTCAAAAGAGATCTACCAGACCAAATTCGACGCCGGAACGTACTTGGGCTACTGCTATCAGCCAGCTCAGTCCCCGGAGCAAAGCGACAACTGGCGTTTTGTGAAGTTTGTCCTGTCCCACCTGAGCCGCACCTTCTCCTCAGGTACTGGGGACTGGGACGTCTGACACTGCGTTCTTCTGGTCACTCACTTTGATAAAGAGAAAGAGAACCATTATATCGGGGCGGATGGGATGGCTTGATTTTGTGGTTATTAGTGATGTCACTCTACTACAGGGTCAACCAGTTTAGCAACAAACTATCAATCTCACAAATCGCTGCCAAAGAGGAACCACCAGTTGTGTCACAGAAATGATCTTCTCCACTGAGCTTTGCACTTTCTCGCGGCCGTTTCTGTTAAAAACGGGTTAAGGGGCGCCCCGGTTGTTCACTGGGTAGAGCGCGTATACCATTTAGTCCTGATCGCAGCGACCCGTGCTCGATTCCTGCCCGTTGTCTTTTGCTGCATGTCCTCCCCTCTACCTCCGATACCGCCCTGTCGATATATATCTACAATAAAGCATACAAAAAAAAAAATGGATTAAATAAACCATGAGGATAACACAACCACACTGTGATTGAGTGTCAGCATTTCAGTCAATACACAAGACACAACAATACTCAATTCATTGTATTGTTTTGTGAGCAGCTCTGTCGGCTCCTCATGTCCCTGTTGTACCTGCTGCTCCTCCTGACTGTGCAGGCCAGTACAAGGGCCAGAGGCTGATTGAAGTGGGGACGGGCCCCACCCTGCACACGGTACTCAGTGCCTGTGCCCACTACCAGGAGATTGTGCTGTCGGACTACACAGAGGTCAACCGCAGGGAGCTGGAGAAGTGGCTGCGCTCCGAGGAAGGCCACTTCGACTGGGGGGCCCACATGCAGTTTGTCTGCGAGCTGGAGGGGACCAGGTATTGTATGGAGGACGGGGTCATGCTGACCACCACCTCCCAGGGGAAGAAGTGGAAGACAGCCCGATAGGAGAGCCAGATGTCTGGGTCAGATGCTGTTTTTTGGTCGGGAGGCCTTCTGAACACTCACTCATTCGCTCACTCACTCACTAAGAACCCACTCACTAATAACACACTCACTAAGAACACACTCACTAATAACACACTCCCTAAGAACACACTCACTAATAACACACTCACTAAGAACACACTCACTAATAACACACTCACTAATAACACTCACTAATAACACACTCCCTAAGAACACACAAACACAAAGACACACATACACACGGACATATACAGACAGAGAGAGAGAGAGAGAGAGAGAGAGAGAGAGACTGGTCAAGTTGGTGATACATTATTGTTGTACGAAAGGTTCTAGAAACCATGCTAGCGAGCTCCATGGTGTGTTTACATATCAAACAATCGGCACACACAGAGTAAAAAAAAATGGGAATCTCTGTCTCCACTATCCACAAATGTGGTTAGATGACCGCTGTTGTCGTAGGTGGGGGTAGGGTATCAGGTGGAGAAGGACCACTTTAAAGCAGGTTGTGGGGGCTCCATCCGAATGTCTGGTAGTAGCGTGAACGCTGTGTCTCTATCATTCTCCTAAATCTCACATCGTTAAACTGTGACGCCGGCGTAACGTTCCATCATTTTTCCCTGTTCTTCCCCGCTCTCTCTCCTCTCAAAACGGGAGGACGCCCGAGGAGATCAGCGCCACGCTCCGGCAGAGGATCGGCCGGGTCCTGGCCTGCGACGTGACCCTGGACAACCCCTTCCACCCCGTGGTCCTGGAGCCCGCCGACTGCGTCCTGTCCTCCCTGTGCCTGGAGGCTGCCTGCCCGGACCGGGACTCGTACCGGCGGTCCCTGGGGGCCGTGGTGGGCCACCTGCGGCCCGGGGGCGTCCTGGTGCTGATCGGGGACCTGGGGGAGAACTACTACACCGTGGGGGAGCAGAGGTTCCCCATCGTGTGCCTGAGCCGGGACTTCATCGAGGAGAGCCTGGCCCAGCTGGGGCTGGTGCTGCTGGACTTCGCCACGCAGGCGGCGGAGAACCGGGAGCAGAACCACAAATGCGACTACGAGGCCTCGTTCTTCTTGGTGGCCCGCAAGAACATGGGCCCTGCATGACCCGTGACCCCTGTCCCTATTTAGCTGCACCCATATAGACCAATATTTATCACTTTGGAAGTCTATATTCAAACAGCTTTCTTTCTATTAAAGGTTGGGTATGGAATTCTTTTTTGGCATTTTGCAAAATTACTTGAAATCCTTATCATAACCCAATTACACCCACTGAGTTAGAAGTACTGACATGCAATTAAACAAGTCAATCATCTGTGGAACGGGCAGGGCTCGAAAAACTCCAGCCAATGATTTCCAGACCCACCGAGTGGCATTGGACAGTAAGTACGTCAATCAAACGGTCGTACTGCACTCCCCCTCCCCCGCACGACCCCTTCGTGCACGTACTCAAAGCTCGTGACCCAGAGCAAGCTTCTGTTGTTATCCTGCGGTAGCTACTGGAGCTGAATCTGTGTTCGCTCGTGCATGATTGCACGTCCATGTACTTGGAATGGGGGGAGTCGGAATCAGCGTTGAAGGAGAAGGGGTAGGACCATTTGAGCTGTGTATTTTCAAAATCTGCTGGCGTTTCGCATATCCCATACCCCACCTTTAATATTATTGGGATATTTCAATGTTATTGGTTTACATTGATTTCTTTGTTCTATGCCACTTCCTGACAATTTAGATTGTCAGGAGTCTTCAAACCTACACCTTATAAACTTGACTGATAATGACCTATTGACCCTGGGGGCATCTCACGTTTCCAGTGTCATAACCCTGAAATAAAACAGGCTATCATAAACAAGGTTGTTTGTCTGGTTGTACACGGAGCAATCCATCCATCTCTCTCCTAGTCGACCACGGTCAAGGTAGGCAAGAATTGTTGAGCTACTGAGGAGAGAGCTATGGAGTCTACATTGGTCACTAAATTGGCTTTCTCACTTTTTCTTTTTGCGCAACAGATTTAGTTTTTCTTTACATGTGTATGGTGTTGTGAAAGAAAACTTCAAACCTACTCTGAAGAAAGTGATCAATTTGAGAAGAAAGTGTTGAGTCTGAACACTTACTAATGGCAGCCGTTGCACAAGTCAAACATGTAATGACAAGCAGAGCTGTGTTCAATGTGAACTATCGTGTCCAAAAAACAGTTTGCTACGATCAAATGTTGTTCTTTAATAGATGCAAAGAAAATAGCTTCTCAGTAATTACATGTTATAAATGGTGGCACAGATTGTTGATGTGGACTGGATCATGTGACACACTCTGGTCACCTGATAGGTCCATGACACTGGCCCCACATGTTTGACCTTTGAATAGGTCCTACCAGGCTTCTACAGTGACAGTTACCACCGGCTAGATGGACTCCAGTATCTCCCATGCTGCATGAACCTGCTCGTCATGTGAATCTGTGTTTCATGAGCTTTCAAGAATTTGTTCAAACAGTAAGGGTGAAATTACAGCGCCAACCCAACAGAGGTCAGCAAAGATCTGTTGCTCGTGAGAAGCGGGACTTATTCCAACTATAGTAAGTAGTTACACATCCTTACAGACGAAGCTTAATAGATCATTAAATGCCAGAGGTCCCTGAAAACACACAATACACATTTTAAAAATAGTAATTTCTTCCATAGCCCATAGTCGTTTAAAACTTGTTCATGATGGGTCATACCGGGTTTGACTGATTAAGAAGTGTATCTTCTTGTGGGAATGAATAACGTCGTTAGTTATAGAGCTATGTAAACATACCTCAAGCTAAAGCTTTCAATCATTTAGCAATGTTATTGTCCCGATTGTATGACAGATCAATTAGGAAAGTAAACATGCAAAGACAATGATGGTTAGACACACGTAGTAGTATGTTTTATTGTCCAAAAAAAAAGGTATAACATTTAGCAATGCCAACTCCATGCTCGTTATTTTTTGCAAGAGTTTTCGCATTGTTACAGCTATACCTTTCCCGTGCAGTTAAGAGCGACCCTGCTTGACTGAAACCCTGCCAAAGCAGTGTTCAGACATACACACTTCCACTGGCATGCTGTCCGTTCATATCTATACATGCGCGGCATTTGAAAAGCTTCCATACAGGTGACTCACTGCAGATAAAAATAAATATAGGGGAGAAAGAAAGAAAAAACTACAATTAAACCAAAAGAAAAAATAACCGAGAAGCGATGTCTGGGGTATTTCCTAGGTTTGATGAGTCGTCGCGGTGGTACTGGAGGTGGTGGTGGTGGTGGAGGTGGTGGAGGTGGTGGTGGTGGAGGTTACAGGGGTCCATGCGGGTGAGTCACTGTGGCGTCGTGCTGCCCGTCCGTCCGTTCCCTCCCACGCGATCCCGGGGAATGATCCTCAGCTCCGAGCCGTGCTTCAGGAACACGTTGCCTGCAGACGCACAGAGGTTAGAAGTTATCGATCCACGAGATGTGGGTGTCACAGCGGTAGTCTAGCGGACAGGGAAGTCAAACATCAATAAATGAACAAATAAAAGACACATCATTCTCGGAATTGTGAAGAAAGATGTGATAAACTTTCTACACGCTATGTCTGCAATGAGATTGGGGCTTTTACGGAAGTTCAGCGAGACACTGAACTTCCGTCTCGTCGTTAATTACGAACTAGGTCGGCAGCCCAGGGAATGTTTTGAGTGTGCGCTTTGATGCTCGCTCTCACGCTCACTTTGAACACATGTCGTAAGAACTCAAGTCTGCTTTGTATTTTCTTTTTTAAAAAGCCTCCGCTGACAAGACTAAACGCATATGTCATGCAAAAAAACATTGAGAAAAACAAAAGCTTTGACTGACGAGTAGAAAATTGTTAAAATCAGGATTTACTGTCCCTTGGTCCACATGGTTAAAATGATATTAAAACCACAGGGCTTGAATTCAAAACCACGCAATTACGATCATAGTGGGCTTTTGACTCATCAATCACATGATTAATATGTCCCATAACACGACTAAATCAACAGAAAACGGCGGACTTGGCTTCTCTTCCCCAGCAGCTCTACGAGTCCCGTTCCTTCGAGCATCAGTAACCGTCTCCCGACGACAGACCTCCGGAGACACACAGCCCCCGGCAGACACCTAGATCATCTTCAACACGGGGCCGAGAGGATGAATGTGATTAAACTGCACTCCGGGGCCCCCGGGGGCCCCTTGTCCCCGCTCTGATCGAAATACGGCCTCCTCGTTACCATGGCGTTGTCACTAACGAGCAGCACGCGAGGATCTGAAGAGGCTTCAACGTCAAGGGAAGGAGAAAAAAACTAAAAAAAACAACCCTGCTTACAACTACTTGAAAGCGTGGCTTCCCCATAGGAATCACTGCAGAGCTTAATATAAACCTTTTTACTAAAGCTCCTAAAGGAAGATTCAAAGCACACATGGATACCTATCGAAGCTGTGGGTGGTTACATAAGCCAGGCAGGTAACGAAGTTGCTCTGGGCGGAGGGAGGGAGTATGCGGCGCCTATGCACCCAGCAGTACTGCGGCGGGATTATGTACACCTGCTGGCTGACGGATGTGGTCGTGTCAATCAATGGCCTGCGAGTGAAATCCGTCAAGAGGCTGTCTACTCTGTTCTGTTGCTAGGACTGACCTAGCAACAGAAGAGTCTGTCCCTCATCAGTGGACGACGTCCCTTTTGACAGAAATGACCTTATTTGAAGCAAGCGAGGCTCCCTACACACAGTGATGTCACCCCTGTGGAAATATGATGGACCGCAAATAAGAGTTGATGCGGAGTCAGGCTCTGAGGTGCGGCGCATCAAAGCGCAGCCAGGGGCAACCGCGTCGGCTTCTAAAGGCCGATATATGCTCTGTTTTAGACGTAACGCGTAAGCACGTAAGATACATAACCCCCCCTTGCGCGGTAAAATATCCCCCCTTACGTGCTTAAGTGCGTCGCCCAAAATTCCTGACTATGCGACTAAAACACTACGGCCCTACGCAGCTCGCAAGGACTGTGATTGGCCAGCTAACCACATCCTTTCAGGAGTCTCACATTTCCGGTTGTTCAGAGTGTGGAAAAAGACCGCTAACCTAAACTTAGCTACTGCTACTCTCGTCGAAAATACTCGAAGTGCATAAATATAAACAAGCCAGCGATTTCCACTTCCACGCCCACAGATTTGTTCGTTGCTCCCCCTACTGTTCTGGCGGAGAATCCCCTTGCAACACGCGCAATCCTTAAGGAACCTTAAAGGAACCGTAAATCAAAACTTGTCTAAAACAAGTCCCTTGTGTAAATTACGTGCTTACGTCTCTGCGTCTAAAACAACCCTAAATCGGCCTTAAGCCGGTGATTTGCATACCGTTTGTTCTGCAGCTTAACATCTCAATGTGCAACGTATTGCAAAACGGCCCAGACGATCCATACACCAGGTCAGACGGGTCGACTGTTAGAGGGTTCCTTTCTCGTGGAAGGTTTCGTGAGCCGTTTTGTCCGCACAAATCATTCGTTCTGTTTGACAGGTCAGCGGTGCGCAAGTAGGCTCGGCGTTCATCTCGCCTCTTTCGAGACAAAGGGGTTTGAAGAAAAAGAACGAGTGCCTTTCTTCCCTGCGATAGGAAAAGCTTCGACGGGAGGCGAGAACCATTTTGAGAGAGTCGTCTCAAGATAGCAGCTATTCTTAGACGGACACAGCATGAATGGCAGAGCGAGAAGAAAAAATGTGAAAGCCTGACTCGGGCTGCCATTAAACCACCCATCTCAGCCGGCCTTTATCTACGCCTTACACAGAAACCGTCGGCAGCCATTGAACATCCACCATGCGTCACTGCCTATGAACTTCAACTCGTGGCCCCTTTGAGTTAACGATGCCATTGGTTACAGGTCCATGCCTTTCGCTCAGCCTCCATGTTGCTTCCGCTACCCGATCTGTGTCGAAGCAAAAGGCCATAAAGTGAAGGACCAGATTGATACACCTCTATAAGAAGTATAAGCTCATTATATTGTTGAGAACAGCACAGACTACGGGGGGGCGGTCCTCTGGTGTTTCACTCATCCCCTTTTAATTCCACTGCGGCTCGCATCTGAAGATGTGTCAATAATAAACAGTGAACAACGCCAGCCAAACAAGCACCCTTCTGCTGTGACTAACGACACTTGCATTCGGCAGCCACTGTTATCCAGGACGACTTACAAGCCGGGCTGGGAGCCACCCAGGTGATAATGAATCAGGCTGATTACAATCTGAACCACGAGATCAGCCCTAATATTCAGACGAACCCCGACAGATGTACAGCCCTGCTAGCCTCCGACAGGCCAGCGCGGCCCGAGAGACATAGGGCCGAGTGGGCGTTGGTACACGTCACCCTGCACACATATTCTCTTCAGCCATGTGTAGAACCATACAACGTAATAAAGCCCAAAACGCCGACAGCGGCTTCGATCAATAGTTCCTTTGCAGTCACGCTGAGAGATCAGGAAGAAGGCGGAGAGAGAGTGAAGACTCACCTGCCGTCTGTGCCGGGTTGATTCCGATCCCATCTGCATGGGAGCAGAGAGACAGAGGGGTTTAGTCTACATTTTCAACATTTTCAACGAGTCCCGTCTCAGGTAGTAAGTAGTAAGTACTGGTAAAGGTTACCAGTACCACCCTTAACAATAGTAAATGCGATTTCGATTTTAGCGTTTTAACGATCAGAAAACTAATATAATCGAGTTGAAAAAAATTTTGGACAACTGGATACATATCTGTACATTATTTTAGATTTGAAACATATTTATTTGACCATTTTTTGAATTTTTTAAAGGCGAAATTACAAAAAGTTCCCAGTTACAAAGTGTTTTTTTGGGTGACACATGCTGAATAAATACATCATGTTTTCAAACTAAAAAATAATCTTTGAATAATCGTGATTTCCATATTGACCAAAATAATCCTGATTATGATTTCTTCCATAATCGAGCAGCCCTAATGGATACCACACATTTCGTCTGTAACTAAGAATACCAATTATGCAAAGAATGATTGTTTTTATCCCTTATAAAAATAAGATAAAGTACGCATTAATTCCAATTACAAGTATCCTATTATAAGGCCAATTACAATGTCATTAATAGAGATCCAGTGTTTGAATCCAAGCCCATTTTTCCAACGAGAAACCCTCCGGAGGCAGTGTCAAACCAGACCATAATACAGCAGCAGGGTATCGGAGGGAGCTCACCGTTTGTGATGATGGCGCTGGTTGCTGCGGGCACTTTGAACTGTGGGACAGAGACACACAAACGCATTACCTATTACCCGCTGGCTCCAATTTGCAGGACGATGTCGGAGGCTGTTACCCGCTCTTAAAACAGTCCCCACATAACGAGAAAACACACATAGCACTCCAGTGGTGGTAATTATGTGTCGATTTTTTACTTAGGACAAACGGGTAAACACAAACACACACGCACAGACACAGACACAGACAACACACACACACACACACACACACCATGTATTCCAAGCAAGTATTCTGTAAGCAGCGAGTAGTCTATCTTTATAGTACATTAAAAATAGGTGTTAACTGATTTCACAAATAGTCACAAATATGTTCACCTGGACTCTGCATAGCCTCCCTCCTAAATACACCCCTCTTATGCACTTATTGTACGTTGTACCTTCTGGCACTTAAAAATAGTACTTGTACTATATGCAGTGTTTCCCCTACCATTGTTCAGGCCTGGCGGGCCGCCAGGCCAACGAGCGCCCCCGCCAGGCCAACAACCGGCCAAAAAAAAAAAAAAAAAAAAAAACTGCGGTGTCGCGCGTGCGCAGATGATGCCCCATCATAACGGACAATCTGACAGCATTAAGTTATATCATCATTAGCATGGCACCACCAAAAATTGTATTGTAAATAAAATTAGTTGATTGTTAATAACGTGTTTATTGAATCATTATCAACTTGTGATGGCTAAGCAAGTGTTTTATATGGAAATAACCAACAAATACTCTAGCATCCCGTGAAAAATGCATAACAAATCACACTATCAGCTCTTACCACCGGGCCTAAAAAAAATTCTAGGGGAAACACTGATATGTATGTATATGGGGAATGGGTAGCGTTGGTTAGATTAATGATAAGCCATCTGTTTGAATAATCATGACTATAGGCTTCTTATTCCATTCAGATTAATATATATTAAAAGCGTCGCTGATATATTGGAGAATTTATTTATTTTTACTTAAATCACTGCACAACTCAAATAAGCCTATTGTATGTAGGACCTGTATGGATGCTTATATTCTAGATTACAGTTGTACGCGTCACAAACATGTTTCTACCAGCCTCCAAACAAACAACACAACCGTCACAATATCAAGGCTTACTGTTGGTGAAATCTTACCTCCTCAGCGGCAAACTTTAACACTGCGGTGAATGGGGTGCTCTCTGGGACGCTGAGTCTGTAACACACACACACACACACACACACACACACACACACACACACACACACACACACACACACACACACACACACACACACACACACACACCATGAATCAACCACGAAACACACAGAACACGGGCTCTCTACTAACTAGCAGCTGTTACATTGAGCAGCCTGCTTTAAAACAAGAGTATACAAAAAGGACGACATCCCATCCCACAGATACATAAAAACAACACGGGGAATATTGATCAATTGGACCAGCTATTAGGTTGACAGTGTACGTTTAGGCTGCACGTCTAAGATAATGTATGGCGATGAGCTGTAAACCAAACCATTAAATACATCCATGAATGACCACAGCAAGACACAAACCGGTGTGTATGATGAGCTGTCACTAGACTTACACTTTGTATGGTAGTCGAGGATCCGACGTCAGTGTGATTTTAAACGTTACTTTAGACCTGAAGAAGATAAGTATATAGCGTTATTAAGAGCTAGAGTCTGAGCCCAGAAATGGAACATGTATTAAAGAGCAAATCTTCCAGAAACGGTTTGAAACTCACATCTTTTCTGGCTAGATGGATTCCTCACCACAGTACACACAGACCCGGAAGTCCAAAGGACCCGAGTAACACGTCATCACTCATTTTGAGGGATGTATTTATTTATATTAGCGTTTATAACAAACTTTTTTTCAATACACGCTTGTTAAAATGTTCTCCATAGAGAAAGTAATGTTTTTAAATTGAAAATAAATGTATTTAAGCTGATGTATTACATTTCTAAACGCAGGCTTTACCGTAATGGACCATTGCATGCGCCTTTACTTCTTTGCGACGGACTTTTTGTCATGCTTTCCCCTGCAGATATTGATATTGACTCAGCGAACATAAAATACGGTAAGTCCGAGGAAAAATTGTTATACTAAGTATTATAAGGAATACTACGTTTGCCGTATCAACACGCACACAGATATGTGACGGATTTATTATGCTTACTTTAAGCTTTGTGTAGGCTACATGTAGGCCTATAGGATAAAAGTTTCACATATATGAATCGAGCATTGCATTAACACAATGGAATAATCTCTTCGTTAACATTTATTGGTAAATTTATTCCGGATTCCCCTTATTTAATCAAGGCCTTTAATTGTGTGTTTTCAACCTGTCTGAATTAAACTCAGTGTTGATGTTGACTGCTATTATATCATGTCCTTTTAAAAGAGCTACCTTCTCAATCTTTCCTGTGCGTTTGCGTTACAAATTTATGTTCATTTATTTATCAGGTATGCCTAACGGTTAAGTAGAATAGTATATGTAGTAGCAGAGCATCAGAAATTGACTGATGTTGCAGCCGTATCACCGTATCAGTTTAGGTCTAACTTTAGATCTGTTTATTTATTGTACCAAATGTCCTAAAAGCAACGACAAACTATATAATTATGACGACCAAATATATCATAGCAATTAAAACATACCAAGAACCAACAAAACAAACACAAATCTGAACCCAGTCAAAACCTCCCAGCATTCCACGTCCCTGTTTCTGTTTTAATGACACATCGAAACTGAAACTAATTGACAACAGGGATAATGAATGAGGAGAATCCTCAGCCTTCCAGGCTACTTCATTCTTCATGTTCAATGCTGCTATGTTGTTATGAACACGTTCTGTAGCCTATTCTCTATGCAGTTCCGCTGTGGGCCACTTGAAGCCCTTCAAGCCCGTAACTGTGATTAAGGGCTTTACTTGAGGTGACTGGTACTGGAAGCAGGAGTCAGGGGGGACAAATGCAGAAACATAACAAAGCATGCGTGTTTGTTGACCAATTCTGTCCAGCAGTGTATTTGGTGCGGGTGAACACACTGTATGCTAATTCATGTTGTTTTCTGACAGACGGCCCGTGCAACACAGCAGGAAATCAAAGAGCCTGCACTGTTTGACGATGTGTTGCAAACCTTCCCTCACGTCCCAGGCCAATTTCTATTTTGGATGAAGCATATCGGAGCCTTTACTCTTACCCTGAATAAACATCTTAGGGAGCCGAGTGGTTTGTGACGTTTCGCATAACCAGGTGTGTGTGTGTGTGTGTGTGTGTGTGTGTGTGTGTGTGTGTGTGTGTGTGTGTGTGTGGTGTGTGTGTGTGTGTGTGTGTGTGTGTGCGCGCGTGTGTAAGTGTGTGTGTGTGTCTGTGTGTGTGTGTGTGTGTGTGCACGCGTGTGTGTGCTGTTTTTTCTCTTGCAAGACGCCTTGCCGTTTGGATAAACATTTTGACTTGGAACTTATGAAAATACAAATGGTAAAAAATGCTTTTAATCATGACTCACAGCGTTATTGTGATTCTCGGACAGGGCGTAAGAGGTATTTGAGGGGATGCTGTTAAACACATTTCCCCCTTTAAAACTGAAGTTCTGTTTCAGAACACCACTAAGAAAAGAACACAAGACTAAACATAATACAGAACTAAAGGTTCCCAAGTGACCTAAAATAAGAGAAGAAAGTTATCCCAAAGAAACTGCTGAACAGCACAAACAGATAGTGAATTCAATGTTTTAGCAGAGAAACAAGAAAGCTCAATGAAAAACGATGTACTAAATTATTCAAATGTAAATATACATTAAAGAGGTCCAAGACAGGTTTGCCAGCTAAATGTGTATTTATTTTAAGTTAAGTTAAGTCCTTTATTCATCCCTTTTTAGGGGAAATTCTTTCTCTGCTTTTGACCCATCCGGGTAGCCGGTGAAACACATACTCTGTGTTAACATACCACAGCTAAGTCAGTCATGCGAAATGATCCCCCCGATAGGCTCCTAAGTATGCTCGCTTCACACTAGGGACCCGTTCCCTGTCCATTTTGCGCATGGATCTAGAAAGGTCTCAGGCTCCAAATAGAAGATGAATGGTTTGAGACGTTACACGGACACAAAGCGTCTGACCTTTTTGCTGCGATCACTGATGATTCAGCGTGGGAGCGGGAGGACTAAGTGCCTGTTCTCACCTCGGCTACACCCACACCTACGAGTGCAGACGGGCAGAAGAGATTGTGTTTGACCTCTTGCCGATTAGAATTGATTTCAGCCGAAGCTGAGGTCAACATCAACTCGGTTTATCGACAGCCTTCTGCCTTTAAGTCTTTTATGTTGACGTAAGAAAACATTGGAAGAACTGATTGAATTTTGAGTAAAATGTACTGAATGGCACAGTTTCATGTTGCATTTGTATTTATACAGTTTTTATATAAGCAATCATGTCTATTAAGCGCAGATAAGATAAAAACAACTTTCAGAAGGTATAGCTCTAGGGCCCAGGACCACAACAACATTGAAGTGCATATTATTTTTAGTTTGATCCAATAATAAACAATGTATTTTCATGTTGAAACATTGCTGATTAATTATGAATTTCGATTGCCATTTCAAAGCAATTCAATGTCTTTGAAATAATACAAAAAACATAAAATCTGCAAACCAAATACGGTCATTGCTAAATCTCACTTGATTTGACAACCGGGATGCTACTTTACACGTTGGGGAATCGCATCAGTTATTGTTTGTTTGTTGACTGAAGGACTTGCACTGCTGTGTCAAAACAGAATCATACCCATAATTATAGCCTTGGTTTAGTTAATAATGTCTGTATCGTGAAAATGAATTTCCCTTGACGGTGTGCTTTCTCAACCTCTGTCCTCAAGGCAACCATTTAAAGCAACACTTGTTTAGTTAAATCCTTAAGAAGCAGAGTCTGTAAACAAAATCTATATTCAATCTTTATGGCCCCTATGCAACTAAGAGCAACGCTCCATTTTCTCTGTGGGTGTTGTAAAACATTTGTATTCCTGTGTATTTATTTTTAAATTGACATTTTCATACAAGATTCTGTATGATTAAGTTATTCAATTAACTTGAAAGTTGCTCTTTAAGTTATTACGCAACATAAAGCACTTTAAGCACAAATGGGATTCTTATGGGCACAAAGGCCCATTTCCTGGAACTCATCCCAACGGGGGTCTTTCGTTGGATACAAATATCTGCTTCACTTCTTTGCTTTTGTTGTTATTTCAAACACTGGTGTCAGATTGCTTATTCAACAGGCGTCTGCAGGAATACCAACGGGACCTAGCTTTTCAGAAAGTGGGATACTCTGTCACAGTGCCTATGTAGAGCTCCACCACAGCAGTATTGAGAGAGCGCTCTCAGCAAAGCTAGATGTCAAACACAAAGCAATGAGTTACAGTTGACAAATACAGTTGAGTCAGTGAAACACCAGTGCAGGCATGTGTCATAACAACCTTTTACAGCCCTATACCAAAAGTAAGAACAAATACAATTTGGTGGTCACATATAATTTTGATTTATACTTACATTGTGGTATTGAAGAAATTAAACTACTGGTACCCTGACCCTAAGAGAGCAAATTATTCATTTTTGGAGAACTTCAGGCTCATATCTGCTGAACATTTCTGTTTGTCATGGACAGACTGGATAGGTCTGCCTGTGTCTCAAGGGGTTGCAGGATTCAGCCGTCTGAACAGCATAAAGGGAGAAACGTGTGACATGCAGGCCTTAATTATCTATGGGTGTACTGTATATGTGTGTCTGTGCTTTCACATATGTCTTTGAGTGTCTGTGGCTGTGTGTGTGTGTGTGTGTGTGTGTGTGTGTGTGTGTGTGTGTGCGTCTGCGTGTGAGTGTCCTCATTTCTAAATTCAGACATTCCCAGCATGACGTCTTTCACACCTTCACACCTCTTCACCTCGTCCTCTTCATTCTGCTGTCTTACTCTCTCTCTCGCTCTTTTCTCTCACGTTCTCTCTCTCGCTTTCTCTTATCAGCGTTAAATTTGTCTTTCTTATCCTCCTGTCAACGTTCCATCACCCGTCATCCTTCGCTCTGCTCAGCTCTCATTCATCATTGGCTCTTATCGTCTTCTTCCACTCCCCTCAGCATCAGGACCGGCCAGAAGGATGTAGACAGCGCCCTGCATCAATCACAGGGGTGATGATGGAACACACTCGATAAAAGTCAAATGCGATGCATTCGACACTTGGAATCTGAAGGAGTAATCAGGCTTCCCTCAAGGACAATAAGCACGTGACGATGAATGGAGAGAAAAACGACTTGGAAAGCAGAACTGAAGTCTTGTCTATAAATACAAGGCCCATAATTATCAATATGAGAACTTAAGAACGGACGGTGATGAAATCACAACAACTCATTACGGCGGTAATGAGTCTGGTATCAGATAACTTGGATTGTTCCATTATATTTTTCAAAATCCGATGAAGAAAACCCTCATTAACACGAGTGCAGAAGTACTGAGCAATCAACACAAATTAAATACAAATTATTTCAGGGATAGATTAGATTTCCCCCCCCAAATGAAGCTTAACTCTAATTAAACACGTCGCGTGGGTTTTCAAATCGGAAACAGATGTGCGTCCCTTAAAGGCACCCAGTGCAACTTTCGAGGCTTAAAAATAAACATTCAATTTCTAGTCTTTTTTACACGTAGTTTCAATAACTCCATACCATTACATACCGACATTTAAGCAGCAAAGATGAGACGTCGTTGTGTGGTGAGAACTGATACAAAATCGATAACAACAACAATGCCGCCATTTTCTTTATTTTTTGTAACCTACAATAAATAAAGCAGGCTTCCAGTCAATGGAAAAATGGCTTCTCCCCACCGGCGATTGTTGTTGTTTACGATTTTCTATCAGTTCTCACCACACAACGACGTCTCATCTTTGCTCCTTGAATGTCGATATGTAATGGTATGGAGTTATTGAAACTTACTACGTGTAAAAAAGACTAGCAATTGAATGTTTATTTTTCATTGAATGTTTATATAAAGTTG
>NC_082388.1:24197003-24204503 GCF_031168955.1 Gadus macrocephalus
AGCATCCAAAACAGAGACAGCATTCAACACAGGGACAGCATCCAACACAGGGACAGCATCCAACACACCAACACAGGGACAGCATCCAACACATCAAACACAGAGTTTCGGCATCCAACACAGAAACAACATCCAACACAGAGAGCATCCAACACAGAGACAGCAACCAACACAGGGACATCATCCAACACAGGGACAGCATCCAACACAGGGACAGCATCCAACACAGGGACAGCATCCAACACAGGGACAGCATCCAACACAGGGACATCATCCAACACAGAGACAGCATCCAACACAGGGACATCATCCAACACAGAGACAGCATCCAACACAGGGACAGCATCCAACACAGAGACAGCATCCAACACAGGGACATCATCCAACACAGGGACAGCATCCAACACAGGGACAGCATCCAACACAGGGACAGCATCCAACACAGGGACAGCATCCAACACAGGACAGCATCCTGCACATGGACATCATCCAACACAGAGACCGCATCCAACAAAGCAACAGCACCGAACACAGACCGAAACAGCCATTTCATTCCAGAGCCGTCTTCGAGGTGTTATTGCGTTGTACAGTGCACGAGGGTTGCAATACAAAGCGAACAAGCCCCCCAGTGTGTGAGGCTTTTTTCCTCTGTGCGTGACACTGGCTTCCTACAGGAGCTGAAAGAGCATCTGGGCCGGTCATGTGACATGAGCATAACACTGTTTAGTGGAATCAATGGAGAAGTCGCTTGGAATGGGCCCAGAGTGCTCTGGCTGGAGAACTTGTTATGGCCAGACTCCAGGGAGATGATAGGATGAGAAACAAGTTCCCTCCCCACAGACACAGAGGAAGAGAGGAAGAGAGAGATACAGAGAGAGAGAGAGAGAGAGAGAGAGAGAGAGAGAGAGAGAGAGAGAGAGAGAGAGAGAGAGAGAGAGAGAGAGAGAGAGAGAGAGAGAGAGGGGGGGAGAGAGAGAGAGAGAGAGAGAGAGAGAGAGAGAGGGGGAGAGAGAGGGAGAAGGAGAGAGAGAGAGATACAGAGAGAGAGAGACAGATATGGGGGGGGCAAGAGATGGGAGAGAGAGAGACAGACAGAGAGGGAGAGAGAGAGAGAGAGAGAGAGAGAGAGAGAGAGAGAGAGAGAGAGAGAGAGAGAGAGAGACAGAGAGAGAGAGAGACAGAGACAGAAAGAGAGAGAGAGACAGAGAGAGAGACAGATACGGAGAGAGCAAGAGATGGGAGAAAGAGATAGAGATGGGGAGGGAGAGAGTGAGAGGGCGAGATGGGTGTGGAGAGAGCGATGGGGGGAGAGAGAGAGAGAGAGAGAGAGAGAGATGAGCGTAGAGAGAGCAATGGGGAGACAGAGATAGTGTGTGATTTACAGACTCACTCCTCTCAGTCTTTTTGTCAAGCTCTGTATATACTTTATGTCCATTAGTGTCCGTGTTTTCACTTTGCCAGGCCGTGGTATTTCATCAATGTACATTATTAATCCGTGAATTCATGAATAGTGCAGCCTGTGTTATTGTGTGAGTGCTCTGCATTCAGGAGTTTTGATTTTTCCTGATGTATTCTAACTGATTGCTGGTGTACATTATGGTTTGGCTCAGCGTCTCGCACCATTAGCAACTCTCGCTATCCTGTATGGCTCAGCATTCAACACTTCCTAACCTTCCTTCCTTCCTTTCCTCCAAAATTCTCCTTCAAACCCTCCAAAGTGCACATGTGTAATGGGCCAATAAGGACATGTACTTGGATGCAATTCTTAATAATTACAACTAAACTTAACAATATACAACTTCAACCTGGAATTTCGTAAAAATATTATATATATTAAAATATTAAAAATATTTTATAAAACATATGCATAGCATCTTTTATTCAGCCACACCATATGTGTTTTTTATGTACTTTTGCATATAAAGCAGCATTTTTTGCGATGTGTGAGAATAAATTAGCTGGCAGAACATGACACAATGGAATGTTCAAAACCAGTGGGATGCGATAAAAACATGCACGCACACACACACACCCACGCACGCACGCACGCACGCACGCACTCACACACATGTAAAGATAACCTTTTTGAAAATGTTAATGACGTTGGTTCTCTTCAGCCCTGATGGTGTATTGCACTACTCTCCGTCGATCTGTCTGTCTGTCTGTGTGTGTGTCCATCCGTCAAACGGTCTGTCTTTCTACCTGTCTGACTGCCGGTCCGTTCACTCGTCTGCCTGTCTCTCTGCTCGTCTGTCTGCCTGTTTGTCTTCCTACCTTTCGTGTCTGCCTGCCTGTCTGCCTGCCAGTCTGTCTGTGTCTGTCTGCGGGTCCATCCATCCTCCATGAAGGGTGGTGATGAGGAGGGCGCCCGCTGCCCAAGTCCCCGCGGACGGGGTGATGAACGAGGGGGCTTGGGTATTGATGAACCGCAAGGTACCAGAACAGTAAGGATGATGGATCTCGGCTCAGGTAGGAATCAATAGCTGTAAAGATGAGCTCAAAACATCTTGTAGCGTGAACAGCTAGGATGGGTTTTGGTTAAGTGTCCCAGAATGCACCTGTTTTGCTCCTCACCAGAATCGGTTTCATCCAAGATTTGATTGCTTTCATATTTTGCATACATGTGTGTTAGATTAAGGCAAATATATATCAGCATCAATTCCAGTAGTTATTTTTCACAGAAATTATCTCTGTAATGTGAAAGAACAAAGGTAATATGAAAGGTTGGTTCAGACATTTTTATGATTGAATTTACGCTCATTCAAAGATAACGAAAAAAAACGAATAAAGAAACAAACAAAAAATATCGGTATCATTATCTCTTATCGGCCAAATTATTCCACCGGTATCAGCCCAGAATTTCACAATCGGCGCATCCCTTAGAATACCAGAATAATAGCATAACGGAATACAGGATTTTCAATTCTCTGTGTTTCCTTTCAGCTTGTGGCAATACAATCATCATGTCATGACAAATACATGCCGGCAAGCGTTTGTGTTTGTCCATGCGTGTGGGTGAGCGGATGCTGATGTGCCTCTTTTATGTGCATGAGTGCCTTCGTCTCGTGAGCGCTTTCATGTAACGCCTTGTTTGGGTCGTTTTAATTAAATCCCAATCAGATAAGATAATGAGCAACCATCTCTGTCTGTCTCTGTCTCTGTCTCTGTCTCTCTCTCTCTCTCTCTCTCTGTCTCTCTCTCTCTCTCTCTCTCTCTCTCTCTCTCTCTCTCTCTCTCTCTCTCACACTGCTCCACCCCCCCCCCCCCCCCCCACCTGGCCTTATTTTTCCTGCACTTTATTTCATCCATTAGTTAAAAGACAGGCTTTCACATCCTGTTTTGTTTGTAACCATTAAAGGGCCCCTGTGCGCACGGGGCCTCGTTGGTGTAGTAAGCATGGCAACGGCTCCCTCGCTCTCTCGCCCGCCCGCCCGCCCGCCCGCCCGCCCGCCCCGGTGATGTGACAGACACGGCGGCCGCGGAAAGAAGGCCAGCGCCGTGAAAAGGGAAAAGCTTTGAAAGCGCGCCGACGTGTGAACAGGGTGGGTGGCCGCAGGTGAGGCAGTAATTACGGCTCCGCCGTGATGCGGTTTGATCCGCCGCCGGTGGAGAATGAGCGAGGTGAGCCGGGGTCTCCGGCGGTTCCCTTCCGCCCCGCTTTCCCAAATTGGTTCAGGTTAGCTGCGCAATTAGCATGCTGACATGAGGAGTTTTGCAGGTGTTTGTGTGTGTGTGTGTGTGTGTGTGTGTGTGTGTGTGTGTGTGTGTGTGTGTGTGTGTGTGTGTGTGTGTGTGTGTGTGTGTGTGTGCGTGCGTGCGTGAGTGCGTGCGTGCGTGCGTGCGTGCGTGCGTGTGTGCGTGTGTGCGTGTGTGTGTGGTTGTTTGTGTGTGTGTGTGTGTGTGTGTCTGTCTCTGCCTCACGCATCCCTCACCAAAAACAAAAGCGGGACCACTCAAAGGATGCTCGTCTGGGTGGTGTCCCCGCTCTTGGTAGCCATTAGTTCTGAGCTCCCTTAAAAGGGTCTATTTTCCTTCTCTGTTATCGATTCGACCGGCTTCATTCAGAAACTCTGTTCCTGCTGTTTTTACCCTTTGGGCCTTTTGCTGAAAGCAACAAAAGCTCAAAGGGAACGAGGCCAGGAGTCATTGTCAGAGTTACTATCACGATATAGTATCACATAGCAGCAAATGGTGTCGCTGCTATGCTGCATCTAGCTACAGATAGCTGCTATCTGTAGCTATGTGCTAGATGCAGATACAAGAAATCTGGCGTTGTGTGATGAGGTCCTTTGGGAGAAAACTGAAAGCAGTATGTGGGTAGCAACAGCGGTTTGAGGCATTCATATTGTTGTTGATTATGATGATCATTATTATTAACATTCGGTCGACAACAGCCCATCATCACCATCGCCATTATCGTCTTTCACTGTGACATCATTAGTGCCACCGCTGCCATTACTGTTAGCACGCCGCGGCGCAGCTACGACAGAGCAACAGTAAAAAGATTCTGGAACTCATTAAAAATGTGGAAGAGGCCTGATATAAGAAACTCAAAAAACAAAATAAATAGTCATTCTGCTTATATTATTTGTGTTTTTCAAGTCCTTGAAGCTTGTTAGTGTTGGAAGCCAATGGAGGAATGACGACCTCAAACAAGGCTGTGAGCTTCAGGTATTACTGTCATCATGGGTAAAGAAAATACAATTACATAAAGGCAAGCACACATGAATCTAGTCACCCTCAGCATTTCTAACCATTCACCCTAATACAAAACCTATACAATTAATTATTATTGATCATTTATTCATATTATTAATTATTAAATTATTAAAAAACTGATTATTGCTACGGTATAATTTTTCTTTTAATGATTTTGATGATCCTGATGCAAAAGATAACTCCAATCATCCAAAGCCGTAACAATGTGTTATGAATGGTTATCATTACACAGCTCTGGTAAAATCCTGAAATTAATCTTTCCTTTAGGCAAAATGTTTTTTTCAAGTCAGAGATGAGCGGTTCAATGCATAACGTTTGCCTTGTAGTGATCCATAAACATACCATAATGAACCATCATGGTTCATGAAACGGTGATTAAAAATTGGTGGATTGATGCAACATTCTGCAACCCCGGATTCTTCCAAAACACTTTTGAGTAAAAAAAAACGTTTCCTGGCAGTATCCACAGGAAGCATTTAACTGGCTTATTAAACATTCATGCCTGCACCGCCTGGGAAGAAGAAGAATAGGACAGATAATAAATTATAACTGAAACAACAATAGAAAATAATTGTAATCAACCCCTTTTGTGTCAAGGATTGCATATTGTTGCTTATTGTTGTTTGTGGCTTAGCCTCCACAGTTTCTATACGGGGACCGCCTGCTGGTTGCCTTAGAAACAGTGACCCTGAAATATCAAACAAGCTCAGCCTTGCATTGTTTGGTGGCTCAGTTAATGAATGCATGATGAGGGGAGTGTAATTCGACATCATAGGCAGGCTGAACTGAAAACACAAGTGTTTATGCATTCATCATAACAAACCATATTGCATAAGCCCACGTGACATAATGTGAAATTGTCGCTTGTTGACAATTAAACGTTGAACACAAAGTCCAGGCTTCCGACATAACATTTACCCTTCAGAAAATAAAATCCTACTGCATGAAAAAGCAGTGAAAACCTGTGTGAATTAAATCTTTTCTTTTCAAGACAAGACACATCCCTCTCCTAGTCCATGGAATACATTTTAAATAATCAACAAATCCTCTTTCCGAGACCCCTCTGCTTGCCATCACCCCGTCCATGTATTTGTTTTGAAGCGTCTATTTGCATGGTGATTACACCTTGTGGAGGCCATTGAAATCCGAGGTACGGGAGAGCTTGACTGACTGTTCTGAACAGGCGTCGCAGACGACAGCACGGTGGTCCTGCAGAACCATCAGGCCCGACGTAGAGCACACAAGAAACGCCAATTTGCATATTTACTCGGACGGCCGCCTCCAGCGCTGAGAAGCACGGTTAATTGAATTTTCTGTGATGTTTCCCGAGTGCAGAACGCCTTACGCACTTTGGTATCTTTGTGTCGGTACAGAAGTATATCAGGTACAATGTCTATTTACTCATGTAGAACATGAGAATTAGAGTTAGAGTTTGCTTAAATATTTAAAGTATAAAATAAGTCATTCTCCTCAACCTAATTTCTGTCCACTCAGCCGTAGCAATCAGCGAGATTAAGTTAATTGTATTTCCATGCCACTCAATTAAGGAGGAGGGGGCAAGGTGAAGGAGGGGTAAAGGGGTAATGTTTTGAGTCATTTGTGAACTGAGGTGTCCTCATCCATGCTAATTTATGAATAGTACATGAATGGTAACAGAACATCTTTGCTCTTCTGACGTCTTTGCATAGAAAATGTTTTTTCAGAAGACATAATGGGGGCTGTATTACTAAGGAACACACATTCTACGCACAATGCAACCGGTCTGTTGTTCGTTTGAACGTGTTGCTGGGAAGCAATCGGGGTTTAGTGTGTCAGAATTCATTAGGAACTAAGTACCCTTTTTGGTTAAAACACCGCACACTCAGATGCGGCAGGCAAATAAAGTTATTATTATTAGTAAAAGATTCTGGGTTTTTCATTTTTGTCATGCATTGGATTTAGTAAAGCCCTTCTAACAAACAAATAATAGGCTTAAAAACAAACAAGAAACTATATCCCTAGTTCTGTCAAAGAGCCATAATTGCTATTTGCCTTAGCTCCTTCCAAATTCAAACCCGTCAACAGGCTTGGAGAATCGGGTCCTTTTATCTCCTAGCCAGACCATAATAAGCGGTGGCTAGTGGGTGGTCTCCTTCCCTGGAGTCCCTGAGCCCTTCAGTCAGCGATAGCACACGCCTCCTGTGGAAGTTCACACTCGGTGCGCTCTCACTTAACCGTGAAAGTACACACGCTCCACACTAATTAAACCGCTAACGAAGGGGGTTTATTAATTAAAAGGAGATGTTTCGGGGGGGCGGCTGAGGTTTTGGGGGGGGGGGGGGGTGAGTCTCTCTCGGCCTGGGGATGAACACAGGAGAAGGGTGGCGACAGTGGGGTAAGGGAGAGTGGATGACAGTGCTTCCTGGACCTTTTACAAGTGCTCTGATAGGACGGAAGTTCAAGTTATTCTCCCAATTCCTTTTATTTTCTTTTTTCTTTGATAGGTTAAACAAGACATCCAACAAAGTTTGTGTTGGGAGACATCTGTTTGGGTTACTGGGGTGCCGCTTCTCGCTTCCTTGGCGGGGAGAGACCGTCTGTTGACGAAGGGTGACGCTTGATTAGAGTGCGGTTGCAGTCTGATAGTCTTACCGAGGAAGTCTCCTAACAGACTTGCAGCCATGATAGGAGCTGGTGGAACTCTCTAAATGCTAAGTGAAGGTGCTTCACTGCTTCCTTTCTTATCGCCTTAAGCATAGGGTGCACAGGGCCGTTCTTTACCAGATGAAAGGAGATAACGCC
>NC_082388.1:24209503-24229503 GCF_031168955.1 Gadus macrocephalus
GACACCTTACGGTCGGTAGGTCCCTCGATTGGTTGGTCGACGTGTCCCGCCAACTTCTCATTGGTCGGAGAATCGCCGGTCTTCTTAATGAGAAAAGTGCTTTTTAATCTGTTATTTTTTTAATTGATGCACGCCTATTTTATTTTTGAGTGATAGGCTATATTTTGTTTGAAATAACAAAAATGAATGCAAATAATATTCAAAAATATTTCACTCAACAAATGTGTAAGTGTATGATTTAATGTAATACTTTGAACTGGCCCAATTTAAGGAAGCCTGATAGTCCTAACCCTCTGAACATTCACTCAGCCCCAGACTAATTGACACCGTTTGAAAGTAGTCTTCAGTGTGGCAGAAAATGTATAATAATATAATATATATATAACTTTGACGACAGCAGAATTCTTATCACAGCTGAACGACAAAAATGGTGTTACATCAAATGCCATACGTTCTTTGGCAAAAGTACCACATTAAATATTGATTTCATACGCGTTTGGTGGGGCAGAACCGTATGTGGACGGAACAGCGTCCATCATAACCTGTCGCGTCGTAGTGCGGTCCAATCAAAGCTCCCCCCAGATGAAATGTCAGGGGAAGGTAATGTGTTACCCACGCCAGCTCTCTCCCGGCTCTCAGCTGACATAATGGGAAACATTTATTTATGAACCGTGTGCGATATTTGATCTTGGTGATAAATCAAAAGGAACAGCATTCTTTAAAGGGTTTATTTGTAAAATGGTCCACGATCAATTCAATTCAATTCAATTGTATTTGCATAGACCTTAATAACCATAACAGTCTCAAAGGGCTTGACAGGCCAAATGTTTAAGACACCCCCCCCCTGACCCAAGCCCCCACAAGGGCAAGACAAATCTCCCAACAAAACAACATGCATTGTTGCTGAGGGTATCTATGTTCTCTCGATTGTTCATACGATTACTTGCCTAAACGTATGCAATCGAGACCTCCGCAGATGAAATCCAGAACATGTCAGTGGGTTTCCTTCTGTCTGGGGAACAGCAGTGTTTACCAGCGAGTGAAAGTGGTCAAGGCCTCACGGAACGTCCCCCCCCCAGGCCCAGGACATGTTGGAGGACGTGTTTCAGGGAGCAGCGCAGCGGAAAGTGTTCAGCCGTCCGCATCCATCGCTCGAAACAGGAAGAGAACCCACAGAGAAGCGGGAGTTTCTCTCCGCGTCTGCGAGCAGCTTTTCACGTGTGAAAAGAGAGAGAGAAAAGAGGCTGACCTGACGGACAGCTGATCAGCACACACCGCTAAGAACTTCAGGCACCCGGGGAGTCACGTTGCTTCAGCTTAGTTGTTTTTTTTTCCCACCAGCTTCACGTGGACGATGTCCTCGGCCAGGATCACGGGCTGGAGAACAGAGCGGTGTCTCCCGCCACGAGGACAAAGCCCTGGGGAAGTTCTGGCCGGGCAGCAGATCCTCCCGACCTCCCTTTGGTTGACGGAGTGGAGAGTAAGGCTGGATCCTCCTCTCCCAGGGGGGGGGCTCTCAGAGGGGGGGGGGGCTCAGAGGAGAGATGAAGGAGGAGGGGATCGGCAGAAGAGGTTCACACTCACTTCGCGTTTCTTTGATCTTGAAGTCGGACTCAAGCCCTTAGAGGTGGTTTGGTCCGTGCTGAAAACCTCTCGACAATCGATGGTCGAGTTAGGATGATAAACTGAGGGAATCTGGTCTATTGATCCAGATAATACTCTCTTTTTTTTTAATTGAATGATTCTATTTCATCTTATTTTATGTCTGATTTTATTTTTATTTGGAATTATCTGTTTTTCACTTTAGAAACCCAATTCCCTTTCATTCCCTCTCACTTTATATCCCTCCCCCTCTGTCTCTCCCCCACTCTCTCGCTGTTTCTCTCACCCACTCTCTCTGTCTCACAGCCACAAACCCACTGTGAGAACATCCACCTATTGATGTTGGGGTGGAAGTCAACACCCTACACATCCATCTCGAAACAGAGAAAGCCACACACCAGCAATGTAACACATAAAAAACAAAAGAAGTTCCTACAAGGCTCGATTGATCTCATTGTTTTGGCTAGTTTATCAAAGCAGAGGAAAGCTTATCAATGCAGAGGAAAGTTCTTAAAGTCTCTGCGGTTTGGAATAACAAAATGAACTTTCTGTGTCTGACTTTGCTGCGGATCACAGCAAACCCAGTGAATCCTGACTCCAAACACCAAACTAAGGGCAACTAACACAGCAGGCAGCACGAATCAAACCCTGAAACAAAAGCGTCTGTTGGCGGTCCAACATGAGCCCGATTTGGCTGATACGGGCTGAAACGAGCAAATTGGGAAAGGGGAGCATGATCAGACAGCTGAAGCTGCTGGCACACTCCACCAACCTTTGAATCAATGGAGAACAAGAGCAGATGTCAGTCATTGGACAAAAGTGATTGGACGACCACAGGCTGACAAAGCTTTTCTAATGGAAAAAAAACAGGATTTGACTTCTTGGCCGTGACATTTTTCCTTCCTCTGTTCTTTTCTATTTTTATATACTTTCTTAATGCTTCTACACTTGATGGTTGGTTCGCCTCTGCTCTTTGCCATTTATTAGAGTGGTGTTAACACAAAAGCGTTTTTGTGTTCTGTTGTCGTGGTAAGTTCAATCCACTCAGGCCTGATACTTTGAACGCACCTCTGAATTTGAACAGCATGCCAGTTCATTAAATGGCTTTCAATAATACATGTAATTTTAACTGATGATGATGATTCTTAAGTGATGATGTTCAATCAATTTATTCACTTTTTTATTAATCTATCATCAGCAGAGCACTTTGGAAACTTCTTCCCAGAAAATTGCGCCCGATTAAAGGTCCATTGTTATCACTATAAACCTCCCAGACACGTCCAAAACGTATCGCAACATACCTCTAATTTATATTCCACCAAGACAAACGACCTCGGGAACGTCAGCAAACCACACGGAACAAATGGAGCAAACCACCCGTTCAGAGAGGAGGCGTCGTTCATCCTGCTGACTGCCATGACTTTTTATGGCCATTCCTCCTCACTGGAGCTCGCTAAACTTGCGGCTAACGGCTCGGTTGGGAACAGGTGATAGAAGACAGTGTCATTTTTTTTGTGTGTCTCTCCGCTGATTAATGCTAATGCTAATGCAGGACAGGGAGAACAGATAATAGGCACAGAGCCCACTCCGGACCAGACGCTGGGAACACCTTGAGAGTGAATCGAGCAATGTCGGTTAATCTCTCTGCGTATAGTTTTAAATTATCCAGCAGCTAAGACAAGAGAGTCCATTGAAGACATGGCGAGAAGTCTAGCAACTTATTTTTAACTTTGAATCAACAACTGTCTTAACTCTCACATGGGAATAATATTTTTGGCTCCAAAGTTCATTTTGGACGTATTTTACTTTTAAGTCCTATCTATAACAAAACCAACATGCTCTAACGACAGAGCTGTTATTACATCTAATTTGTATTATCTTGTTTGATTTGCACTGTTCTCTTGCTGCCGTGACACCTTAATCTCCCTTCTGGCATTATCCAAGTGTTCTGTGACACTGATCTCTGTGACACTGGTGTGGACTTCACAGTCAGTGTCAGCGTCGTGGAATAATTAATTCCTTTAGAGATGGAGGCGGGCTTGTCCATGAATGATTTGGTGTGTTTGTGTGTGTTTTTTGTGTGTGTGTGTGTGTGTGTGTGTGTGCGTGTGTGTGGACGTTCTATGTAACCTTGTAGCAGACACAGCCTTGTAGCATGACAAACACCACAGAAGAAGAAGACGAAGGATAAGAAATGCCTCAGGCTCCCCCGTTAAGGTGAATCCCTGGCCGATAGCGCTGAGGGCCAGGGTGTTGTACAGCAGACGTGTGTGTATACCGGGAGAGTATAAACAGATTGTTTAGACTCTGGAGAATGTTTCCCATTCAACTTCTTGGAAGCGCCCACAGAAGGTCATCAATAGACTGTTCCGCGTCGCGCTGTAACTCTGCTTCCTGCTCTGGTTTTTCAGGAGCGTTGATGTTTTTCTCGGTAAAGTTGAATTGTGCATGTGAAAAAAATACAATTACGTTAAAATAGCCGCCAATGTCACTTGTAGAAATCTAAGGGTTGTGCCATGGCGATTAATCACTGGAACTGGGATCCTGGTCGCTGAAGGTTTTTAAAAGGTAAAAAAGAGAAGGTCAGGTTAGTAAAAAAAGTGCATCTAGAGGTTTAAACACTTTTTCCACACTGACCGTCTGACCGGAAAATGTCCAAGCCACAAATGCGTCTCTGATGGATCTATGTATCTCATCGGAAACAAAATCGAAATGATTTATCGGCTTTGTTCAGGAAACAATATATAAATAACACATTGCATCCTGTGGAGCATCACTCAGGTGATCGTACCTCCTTCCTTCTCTCTGTTCACGTTCCGTTGGGTCACAGCCCCCCCCCCCCCCCCCCCCCAACATCGCCCTGCACCAAGGGGGAGGAAGGAGTCCGATCAATTTTAATTTCCCGGAAGGCCCCTCTACAGAGCTCTGGAGTGATTGTTTTTTTGCGATGGCCACAGTGGCCTCAGAGTGACCCCTAGAGCCAGAATACACAAACCGTCTCCCGTTGGAATCACTGTGACAACGCCGAGTACCAAAAAGAAAAGAAAAAAGCAGGAGAAAGGGTCAACGTATGTGCTTCCCTATCGTACCAAGCCCCCCCCCCGCCCAACAGCCGCAGTCTATCACTGCTGTGGTGAACCATTGGGCGCGAGAATACCGCGCTGACTGCTGACCTCATGTGTAACGATGGGCAAGCATCAGGGAGACGGAGGCGAAACTGTTGAATTTTCTTTCTTTTATGTTCCTTTAGAAAATAAATCAAAACTATTGCCATCAGGATTTGGTGTACAAATACAGCATCAGATCAAAAGCAAAGGCTTCTCTGATCGAGTGGAAAGCAACCAGACTAAACGCAGCAGATCTGCAGTACACATATGGCCAAGGGTGGCTCCCATTCACACTTATTAAACAAGGCAGTTTTATTTTGGCGAAAATCATATATGATATTACACTACATTTTAACTCTGTTACACATGCTCATGGAGAAGAGTGTGGTGGCTTCTCTGTTGAAGAGCTCTCTAGCTGGGGAAGCCATTACGAGCTTCATGGGGACCCAAGTGACGCTATGGGTTGGATCCGAGAACCTGGCCTGTACACGTGTTCATGTATATGCATACACACACCTGAACGCGCACACACACACACAGGAACGCACAAGCACACTCACATAAACACGCACGCACACATGGACATATAGCACATGCAAGCACACACACATACACAAACACTCACACACACACACACATGCATACGCACACAAACACACGAGGAATTTGCATGTACCTCTATGCATGTCTGCCAAGGCCATTAAAGATCATCAGAAATATATATGAATAGGGGTTAAGGGGTGAGAGTGGGGGACTTATGTGTTCATACGTGTCTGAGAGAGAGAGAGAGAGAGAGAGAGCGGGTAGAGTGGCAGAATGAGATAGAGAGAGTGAGAGAGAGAGAGAGAGAGAGAGAGAGAGAGAGAGAGAGAGAGAGAGAGAGAGAGAAGAGAGAGAGAGAGAGAGAGAGAGAGAGAGAGAGAGAGAGAGAGAGAGAGAGAGAGAGAGAGAGAGAGAGGGAGAAGGAGAGAGAGAGAGAGAGAGAGAGAGAGAGAGAGAGAGAGAGAGGGAGAAGGAGAGGGAGAGAGAGAGAGAGAGAGGGAGAAGGAGAGAGAGAGAAAGAGCGCAAGCTAGATGGAAAAAGAGAGAGAAACAGAGAGAGAGATAGGGAGTGAGAAAAAGAGAGAATGAGTGCAATAAGAGGACGGGGGGAGAGAGCTGGGGCACAGACTGGAGTTAGAGGCGTCGGGGAGGAAATGGTGCAGCAAAAGTGACCCCGCTAAAATGGGAATCGGCGGCAACACAGTTTCACGCTAGTTCGCCCTCAATCAGCCTGTCCATTGTTTCAGAGAGGGAGAGCGGCAACAACGACAACCGCACACCGGCTTCAGAACAAAGGCACTCGTGGTGTTTACAGCGGTGTGCTTTTTGTTTGCCGTGGAATAAAAGTAAACATCCGTAGGAAGCGACACGACGCCTTGTTAGTCTGAGCTCCTACGGGTGGTCTTATTTTCTGTGGGCTCTTCACCCTGCATCCGTGACTGCCAGCGAAAACAAACACCGATTTCCCCACCGCCCATCACCGTTTCCTGTCTAGTCACATCAGCATCATCCCCGTGGCAACGCAACGTGATTAAGGAGAGGACCAACGGCCTCTCGTTGACCGCCGAGACGCGCCCTGCTCCTAACGATGCTGACAGCAACACACAACTCAATCCCAACACAATCACAACGCACTCACGACACACTCACCGTAGCACTGACCACTGTCGAGTCCCGTTTACATGCATGGAACTCGAAAAATTTGAGAAAATAAAAGGTGAGAGGTGGCATTAGGGGATTGAGGATCACCAAATAACTAACAAACCAGAGTCTGTGTCGATGAACACAGCCACTCTTTGCAGAGTGGCTGTGTTGGCCTTTTAAAGTCACTCCGTCAACATTGTGTTCAGAGTTGTCAACACGCGGAGGAAACATTCCAGCTCTCCCGGTCTCCCGCCGTCGGATGCCAAGCAGTGCCGCGTTCTTCCCTGGAATTAAATGTAACAGAGTACTTCCTGGCCCCGTCCCAGGAGCAGCGTTGCCTGCCTCCGAAGAAGAAGAACACTTGAGTTGGGGGGGACTGTGTCGAGACCCTTCTATGGGAAGAGTTACACACACACACACACACAAACATGTCTCTTTGCACTGGTCTTGGTAATGATGTATTCCTCTTTGGTATATATGATTTGTAACGTGTGCCAGCCTTTGATTTCTCAGGCTGCATGGAGAGAGAGCGTCTGGTTCGAGGTTCAAGTGAGGAACCGGGTAAAATCATTTACCTCGAGTTTCACTGTGCGCTTCATTAACCTCTAAAGGACTGCGAACGGTTTAAAAAATCATCCAGATTTACTTTAAACAAGGTGGCAATCCGGAGGCAATAACAATGTGTGCGTGTGTGTGTGTGTGTGTGTGTGTGTGTGTGTGTGTGTGTGTGTGTGTGTGTGTGTGTGTGTGTGTGTGTGTGTGTGTGTGTGACTTAACAGAAGTGGAAGTTACAAATCCTGGTAACCATGATAATAGTGATACCTTGAAGTTCATAACAATAACACAGGTGCAATGTTGCTTTGTGCTATAATATTTGCATGTGCTAATATTGAACGTTGCTGGTGATCATGTTGAGATGATGTTAAATTGCCAATTGTTTTTTTCTGTTTTCTGTTGTCTGTTTTTTTATGTAGATTTTATATGGAAGTATATCCTGCTGTCTTGGCCAGGACACCCTTGTAAAAGAGATACTGAATCTCATGCGATTATTCCTGGTAAAATAAACGTAAAATAAGGTAAAATCAACATAAGCGGAGCTTATCAACACATGCAGTAGGCTATATAATTAATAAATCTGATTGTGTGTATATATATATATATATATATATATATATACACACAATCAGATATATACATATATATATATATATATATATATATATATATATATATATATATATATATATATATATATATATATATATATATATATATACATAGAGCTAGAGAGAGAGAGAGAATTTCGAATCAACAGTTGTGCATAATTCTTGAATAGGAACAGTTCAACCAACTGAGAACAAACAACGAACAGCTACTTGATCATCGCAACAGGGGCTCGCCTTTATGAGTTTGTGTTTCCTGTTTTTCTTTTGGGCGCACGCAGTACCGCAAGATCCATTCATGCAGTGAGTCCGGACACAAACCATGATATCCCGCAGTCGAACCACTAATCCATCCTCAAACGTTTGGCTTCCCAGACCTCATCGGGCGGAACTGTTTTCGCACACGCGACCCTACGTGCGTTTGGCGGATCGTGTTCGCGTCTCCATCGTCCCCAAGTGCGCACGGTCAGACTGCTCACCCGCGCTCTGCACATCACCAAGTCGCACGCAGCTGGCACTGATCGCCCTCACTAGAGCTGTGCGCTCACTCCCAACAGGTTGCTGATCCAAAGAGCCAAAAGAGGGGAATAGGTTGCAGACCGGTCTAGTCTGGGAGATTCACTGTTGGGATCTTATACTTTTAGTTGATTTCTCATCCCTTCCTCTTGTGTGTTTGTGCGTTGATGCTGAATACAAAACGGACCACTATCTAGTCTGTTGTTTTTTTTCACCATATCCTCATTCCGCATGGAGGTCGTGACCAACATTGTCGTGGAGTGGATGACAGAAGAACTAATGATGGATACAAACACATCCTAAATACAAACTAAAAAACACAGGACCGAACGGATTAGCAACGCAGAGCGCCGCGGATACACCTTCTATGTCTCCAATTTGGGTAGGTGAGATCCAAGTTGTTCACATGTGTACTTTGTGTGAGGTCTGTATCCTCCTTGCATTTTGTTTTTGTATCAACCTAAGAGAATCCCTCGTTTGGTGGCTCAGCGAGTCTATTTTCTATTTTTACGCGTCGCTGCGTTGGAATGCGTGTGGCTGCTTGCTCACTGTCGCCTATACCAAATTGTTTGGTACAGTGAAGCGTTACTCCAGCAAATAAGTAGGGACAGTAATGCTCAAGGATATACTAACTAATATGAGGTCGAATGCACGCTGTCAACGCCAAACCGTTTCATTGTATTGTGGATTATTTCGGGGAGATTTCAAGCACCGTTTACTCCAACAGTTGTCGCATAAAGTAGACAGAAAATAAACAGCAGACTTCTGCGTGTTGGCCTGCTTCACCGTCCTACTCCACCATCCTACTACACCTACACACTACTGAGTCCTACTGGACCTACACCGTCCTACTACACTACACCGTCATACTCCACCTTCCAACTCCACCTTCCTTCTCCACAGTGTCTGAGCCGCTTCTCGGTCCACGCTGCAGACTGGGGAATATCTGCCGTTGTTTTTGTCACCGCTCTGCAGGGTCTCTAGCTGGAAGAGAGGTTCCAGACCGTGTGTGGGATTTATGGCCGCGCATCTTTTATGAGTCTCTGCCAGTGGTGCGGCGCTGTGTGTGTCTTGCTGTATATTTTGGTGATACAAAGTTGAGATTTAAATGTCGCTCTTAACAAATGATAACCGGTGAACACTCATGGTTTAAGAAAACACAAAAACATGTTTTATAGACAGAAAGTGAATATGTTATTTTTCACAATTTCTCACAATAACGAGACGTTTTGGTGATGCATGACATCACCATGCCTAGAATAGTATCTAGCCATCTTAGATATATATATTATTTTACCACAGCAGAACCACAGATTCTGAAGTAACACCTCATGACCAAACGCTAACCTTTTCTTACAAATCCATTCCAGAGAGTGCTAATTAAATGACATGACCCTAATACTCATGGATCTCCCCAAAGCCTCCTTTTATGACCCATTTTATCTGTATCTAAGTCGATGAATAAAATTGGTGAGATCGTACCCATGGAGTATTTCATATTTTTTCGAGTCTCCGTCGGTGTTGGGTTCGTCATGCTGAATGAGACGCAAACGGAGCGAAAGGGCAGGCAGGAAAAAATGCAAACATCACGTGTGCAAACGACACGAACCCAAACGCTGCCAAGAAACAGCAGCTTGTGTCACCAGATTGACAATGCTTGAGTCTCTTGCCGTGAGGGAGTCTATAACAGTGAGCTAAATTCGTCCTGTTTCGACGGTAAAGGCCCACCCACTCGAGCTATATAATTAAACCCTTAATATTTGTGGTTGAAACCCTGAATGATTAAAAATTGCCAAGTGCTGGTGTAAATCAAATGAGACGTAACGTGAGGAAAAAGAAAACACATTAGTGCGGATGGGATTCTGAGGTTACCCAATTTAGTAAAGAAAAGAAGAAAGAAAGAAGATTTAGGAGGCAATCACTTTTGGCAACAAGCAAGCGAGTGACTACTTCATTTACTCTTTGGACCCCCTGCAGTGCATGCAGCTGTCCTCAAGTCACTATAATTCAATTCCTTTTCCGAAATGTAATAATCATTTTTCTTTAAATGTCATGAAATAAATCTGTAAAAAAAAAAAAAATGAACTCAAAGCAAATGTATAATGCAATTATCTTATCCTCCACCCCTTCCCCTTCCCCTTCCCCTTCCCCTTCCCCTCCCCGTACCCCCCCCCCCCCCCCCAGGCTTCAGGTCTCCTGCCTTGCGGCGGCAGGTGCAGAGGTAGCAGCGCCCAGGAGGGCTGAGGGGGAGACGAGATGTCCCAGCTGTACTACCGGAGGACCGACAACTCCTCGTACCGCGACCGCATCCCCCTGCGGATAGTGCGGTCCGAGTCGGAGCTGTCCCCGCTGGAGAAGGCCTACCTGGGCGCCGTGGAGAAGGGCGACTACGCCAGCGTCAAACAGGCCCTGGAGGTACGGCACCGTCGAGGGATGGGTGGAGAAGGAAGGGTGGATGGATGGATGGATGGATGGATGGATGGATGGATGGATGGATGGATGGATGGATGGATGGATGGATGGATGGATGGATGGATGGATGGATGGATGGATGGATGGATGGATGGGTCTCCAGAAGAGGCATGGAGAGATGAAAGAATGATGAAAGGGGATGTGTAGCTCTTTGGCTGGAAGGGAGCTGATTCAGACGGTGATGGATGGAGGGCTGTGTCAGTGGACCGGGTGGATGCGTGGATCGGTGAATGGATGAATGAATGGATCGGTGTATGGAAGAAGAGAGGGATTGTTGAATGAACGTACATAAGGATTGGTGATTCAAAGAATGGATGGAATGTTACATGAATGAATGGATGGTTGGTGAATGGTTGAATGGATGGATTGGTGAATGGATGCTGGAATGGGTAGCTGAACGCAAGGGATCTGCGAATGGCTGGTGGACGGTTGGATGTGTAACAAGTTACGAGGGATCGACAGCAGTGTCTAAAGAGTTGAAAGAGCGATCCAGGGCTTCACAGACTTGACCTCTGACCCGTTCTCCAAGGAGGCAGAGATCTACTTCAAGATCAACATCAACTGCATCGACCCGCTGGGCCGCACGGCGCTGCTGATCGCCATCGAGAACGAGAACCTGGAGATCATCGAGCTGGTGCTGAGCTTCAACGTGTACGTGGGCGACGCCCTGCTGCACGCCATCCGCAAGGAGGTGGTGGGCGCCGTGGAGCTGCTGCTCAACCACAAGAAGCCCAGCGGCGGCATGCAGGTACTGGGGACCAGGGGACCAGGGACCAGGGACAGGGGGACTGGGGGTGAGGGGGACCAGGGACAGGGGCACGGGGACTGGGGGCGAGGGGGACCAGGGGACCAGGGACCAGGGGGACTGGGGGCGAGGGGGACCAGGGGACCAGGGACAGGGGGACTGGGGGTGAGGGGGACCAGGGGACCAGGGACAGGGGAGTGGAGGACTGGGGGTGAGGGGGACCAGGGGACCAGGGACAGGGGCGTGGGGACTGGGGGTGAGGGGGACCAGGGGACCAGGGACAGGGGAGTGGAGGACCAGGGATGAGGGAACCGGGGTTGAGGGAAACAGGCGACCGGGGGACCAGAAGACGAGGGGACCAGAGATAAAGGAACCCGGTAACCAGGGAACCAGGGAACCAGGGCACTTTGGGCGGCCCGGGGGACCAGGAACAAGAGGAACATATGGAACCAGGGACACTTGGGGGACCAGGGAAACATGGGGTCCAGGGAAGCCTGAAGTGGACCTTATTTCCGAATATGATTTGAATTCCTTAAACCAAAGCCTTTCATCCGAACCAAAGGTACATGAACCTTTAGTCACATGTTGTTGTACATTCAGGGACTGTTGATCCCATTTGAGATTTTTCCCCTGATTACAGCAAGCTTCATTTCAGTCCATATGGGGCCTTAGTCATAAAGATGTATGTATGTGACCTTTACATTATGATGACAGCCTATCACACGATTAATCAAACAAACATCAATATCTATAATGTCAGCATATGAGATGAAAGCACAGCCTCTACAGTCAGCTGCACAGCTGGGACTCTTTGAATAAAAGACAAAAAGCATAATTTATTAACGACAGTCATGAATAATAGGATCAGTGCATTTTTATGCACAGATACCATGATTTTCCTGGGACTCATGTTGGGATGCTGGGAACATCTTGGATTATGATTCTGAATCTCTCCATTGTTTAGCAAACTGCAGAACGGATAAGCCCACCTCTTCTTTAAACAGTCGGAGCGTGAATACTCTGGCAGAAACAAAGGGGCAGGCAATTGTTACAGGGGGCTGAGGGGTGACCTGGGGTGTGTACATGAAGGCAGCTTATCTTAATAAACACTCGGTCATGCTTAGATTTGTCGATGCCTTTATGTTGAATCGGTTTTCAACTGCCTCCCAGTTTCTGCCGTGTGGCCTTTTAGTTCATAGAAAATGAAAGCGCATTGCTCTTGTTTGATGCACCTATCAAACGACATACATAAACATCCTCCAGGTCAGTTCCATGATGACTCGAACTCAGTGAAGCACGGCAACTGTAGATCGGCAAGTTGACAAAGGGCTCTGTCCTTCATCGAGGCTTGTTTATTATTTATAGTCGAGGGTTGGCAAAATTCGTCTCTCGAATCCCGTAGGTTCGAACGCTGTCCAAAATACCATTAGGCCCCCCATGAAAGATGACCAGACGCACTCTAGAGCTCTGAATATGCATAGAAATACTCACTTCAAATCTACTTGCCGGTTTTTCTGTAGTTTAGCCTTCAAAACGACTGGAAGGCAAATAGCAGCCTGGCTACAGCTGAGGACGACCATTCAATGACCCTTCAGAAAACGGCCCCATTTTCCCTGGTGTAATGAATTCACGCGGTCGCAAGTATCTGTTATGGCCAGCTGGTGCTCGTCCAGCTCCCTCACTGCCATTCAAACGTGCGAACCAGTGGCAACGCTGTACTAAATAAAGCCTGGGCCCACCAGAAGAGAGAGGACAGATTTACTCAACGGTTTTCTTAGTATCAGTGAGGCCGAGTGAAATCGCAACTGTAGCTGTTAGATCCTCGCATGGTGCTGGTTCTGTTACTGGAGCATAGCATAGATAGCACCTGTAGCTATGCTAACCAGTGGCCTCACTATGCTAACCATCACTATGCTAACCAGTGGCTAGCTATGCTATGCTATGCTCAAGTAACATCCAATGATGCTACAAGTGCTCGCTATGCAATGTTGCTCCAGCAACGGAACTAACATCATCGGGCGTTATAGCACTGCACTGGGTCCTTAATTTGCTTTGTGTGCTCAGCGAGCATAAAATAGCTTAAAATAATAACCGTCATTAGCATTAATGTACGCTTAATGTCGATGTACCCTTGCCCCCTCAGACTTGCTAATGCACTGACCAAGTGTGAAGCTGAAAGTAAAGGCATTGCTTTTAATGGGATTTTATAGGCTATATACTGTGTATATATATACAGTATATAGCCTATAAAATCTCATTAAAAACAATGCCTTTACTATATAGGGTATTCAGATTTAGGCTTTAGGTTATTTCAGGAGGTGCTATATTTGGACATGAAACCACAAATACTTAATCGTTTTGCAAATTTGTTTCTAAGAGGTTTATCTTTGGAATGCTTTCCTTCATGGTCTTGCGGTCGTGTGAGCTTCTGTGCTTGCAAGTCCTGCTGGTACACAGGTCTAATGTCTGATTCACCATTCGAAACCCATCACTGAGGTGGAGCCAAAGTGGATGAGGACATTACCTATACCGCTGCTGATCGAAACGGACAGGAGCAGTGCAAGGTAGCAAACCGCCTCAGAATGTGGTATCAAAATGGTATTATCTTGTATATATATCTCCTAGGCTTGCCCCTATGTATGAAGCTATTTTTTTTTCTTTTGGTTTCAAAACACTGTTGCAGTCCTTTGAGTTGGAAAATGATGACAAGGGGACGGAGGTCAGCTGGGGTCTGTTGTCTTAAGTGTTCTAAGAACAAATAGTGGATTCTATGGAGCGTTGTTATTAAAACAGTCCATCCTCCTACAAGCACTGGAGAAAGTGTGTTGCATCACCTGTACGATGAAGAAGTACTCATCATATCCACTTTCCCGCTCAAACGTATGAACCGGCATATCTTTGGCCAACTCAACGCCAAGACGGCAAGCATAAGAGAAAACGTTGGGAAGGAAACAAACAAACAAACACACAACCAACAAACAGCAGTGAGGAGAGAGACACCGGAGATGCATACTAGAAATTTGCTACAAATATTGTTCCTTTATTGTCTATAGACGGCAATAGTAAGTATAAGATGAGCGTGCAGTTGGTGGATAATTCTGCGCAACAAGTCAAATGCTGTAGCATCCATCACCTGACGGCCATGCTCTTTACCTTAATGGTCTAGCCAGTAAGTGTTCCCCCCCCCAGCGAGCCAGGAGCATCGTGCCTTTGTGTCCACACTGCAGGGCAGAGCAGGGAAGAAGCCCTGTATCTTGGTAAAGGACGGCTCATTGGTTCTATTAAAAGGCTGTCCGGGACGGGGGGGGGGACGGGGGAATGGTGCATCTCATCTCTTACCAGTCTCTACACCCAAGATGAATTATCCCATTTATTCCAGGCGCTGCTGGAAATGGCCATTAGGTTAGCTGTCTCAATGGGTCCCCCCCAATAGACTTGCCTGCTTATTTGTCTTGCGTGATGGAAGTAGATGGAAGTTTATATATGTAGACGTCTTCCAGTGGAACATTTAACTGCAAGGGTTCTATTTTCGTCCGGGATCGATGTAATCAACTAAACACATTACGGATATTTGAGGGAAACGTAAGGCTGTTACTCTGAAGTGATTTTTACGTTTTCTCTTTCAGTTTCCCTTTCCCTTTCTTCCTTCTGTAATCAGCTTGCTTAGAAGTGGTTCAATCCTCGCCAAGCCTTATCTTAGTACCCTGGTTACACGTTCCCAAAGTGTGTGGCTTTGAGGAGTACAAGTGTCGGTTATTTTCACTCATTTTCCGAGATATAAAGGGGCATCTCACCAAGAAAAAATGACCATACCTCAACAATGTTTCACAGACATCAAAAAACAAGGGAACAAAAAATTGGCCATTGATCTCCGTTTGTGCTTTTCTAAAGAGGCTTCAAAGGGATATAGTTGAAAAAGAAAAGTCAGGGTAGTGGAAGATCCCACACAGTGACCCACCTAAGGGAGTGCACCGATAAAATGGACCTGGGAAGCTGCTGGAACGATGGGAAGATGAAGTGTTTGGATAACAACCGCATATGCGGCAATTAAATTTAATCGAAACCGCAAAACTTACAGAGCTTTGACAGACCATTTATTTTTTTAAATAGGTCACTTAATAAGGGGCATAAAAAATATTTCCACAGCTTCAACGCCAGGACTTAAAAAGATGAGGATGGTGAGAGAATGGAACCAGCCCCTCAAGTCCCATCGCCGTGGACGTATGCTAATCCATTAATCAATATGCAGAAAGGGACGCCTCACTTCCACCGTGCGGTGGGAAACCACAAATACACATTACAGGGATGAGTGGGCGATGATTCTGTTTGGATTCTCCATTACCGTATCTCCTCTACAACCCCCGCCGAAGAGCCCTGCGCCGTATCCGCTGAAGGGCGACGCCGTTTGAAGTCCACTATTTCATGTTCCTTCTGTTCCCAAACGGCGAGCTAAGGACTAGCTCCAGCCACTGAGGGCTACGTCCACCTCAAGGAGAGATCGGCGACCGACCGGGATACTGATTGGGGCTAAATACAGTCAAAGAAATGGTGGAAAGAGTCTAAGCCTTTTTTTTATTTTCTAGAAGAGTTAGTCAGGTGCAGTGTTTCTGCAGTGGGTTTCCGATTGAACGCTAAATTATGAACCTGAAATGTATGATGGTTTTTAAATATTTGAGGAATGGTTGGAGGATTTGAGGTGTGTTGAATATTCATATTATGGTAACACCTTAGAGTAACGTTCAGTCATGTCATCTGTAAATCTTTAGTTAACGATGACCTACACATTTACCTACATAACATACGATTGTTCACCTGTTGGTAAAATTAGGTACCTTTTTACATAAATTGATCATCTGAAAATGCATATTCAATGTTTTGTTAATGATTAGTTCATCAGTTACTAACGTCTTATAAATGACTTATGACTCAACTTTATTATAAAGTGTTACCTAGACAAATTTTTGTACTCATTACCAATCAATGAACTTGTATACTATACATGACAGCCTTTAGAGGCTAGTTTATGTATTGGAATTCACTATCACTCCACCAAATACATCTGGGTATCATCACAGGCAAGAAATGATGCATGTTTATAGTAAAGCATAGATCAAAGATTCTCAAACTCTCCACCTCGATTAAAAAACTGATCAAATGTAAAAAGTGAAAAAAGGGAAAACACGGTTTCCTCAAAGACGGACCACTACATACAACCAATCAAAGAGGCCCTCTCCCCCCCCTGCGGTGTAGGGCTCAGTAGGCTATCGGTTCATTCATCACATTAACTTTCACCAGCGCTGCTCTCTTTAATGATGTAAACGTCTCATGTAGCCCTGGCCCCATCCTCCCATTCCTCTCTGTCCCTATTCAGTATCCCTCGCTCTCTGTCTGCTCGCTGGCTGTCTGGGGAATCAGATAAAGAAGGGCTTAATTTAAAGGAAAAGGAAGAGGCCATAGGGTTCCCCTTGTGACCAGTGAGCTCAAAGAGCCGACCTTATTCCCCCCGCGGTCTGCTCCCTGCAGGGCCACACAAGGAGGCTTAGGGCTTCTCCATGATAAGAGGCAAATGTGAAGTGAGTTTCCTTGCCAGGATAATAAGCACGCATGAAATCCCTTGAAACATGCATCTCGCTTTTGCTTCCGAAAAACCAAAGCGCAGCCCTGAGACACGTGAAGGATTGATTGGCTCGGGTCCGGGCAGGAAGGAGCAGCAGCCTGAGATTCTGTTGTTGTCTGAGGTTTCTAATGACCAGCTGTCTGCTCGCAATGCTGGCTTGCTACCTTGTGTTGGCCATGCCTACTGCGTTGCTTACCCAACTCTCACACGGAAACACATGCAGTGCATGACGATTGTAATACTGATGTAAAAAAAATGTGTTTTGCTGCAGAGTTTGTTGTATGAGAGTACATGATTCTCTTCCTTGTAATATTTTATCCAACGTTGATGATTTGGAAGGGTATCTTGTTAGTTGAGGGCTGCATTGTTAGCTGTTTGTGTGTGGTTCCATTTGCCTGTAAAAGGACCCAGTACTGAGTTGTGTAGAACATGAAACGCAGTGTCCGCTCTCTGTGAAAGCGGAGTAACCAGCGTGACAACGCTGGCTATGTTGTGAGCTGTGTGTCCGACAGTGAACAGACACTGTGTGTACAGTGTCTGACGCCTCGCTGGGACTCTTTCCCCTTGACACAAGTTACTAGCTTATAGCTAGCAATAGGACGGCCTGGGAAGGCAAGTCTTTGAGGCAGTAGTGGTGTTTCGATGGAGACAACTTCGTTTGAACAAAGGTCCCGTTCAAATTGCAGTGATCATTCGATTTTGTGAACAGTTTTTTTTTTCTATCACATGGAATCTGATCTTCTGAAATCCGATTTGGGACTCTTTGATATCTGGTACTTGATTCGACAGACATCTGATATCTGGCCACATAACTGCAATGTGAACAGTCAATACAAAATATTAAGTCTGAAATGAAAGACAATCTCAATTAAGCATTACAACAAGATAACAACAAGAACATTTGTACGATATTTGATTGCAAGATCGTAACGACAAACGATAATGGATATTATGAGTTTTCATCTTCCAACACACTTTATTACATTGAGCATATTGGTCTCTTTTCCGCTCTGTGCAGGTTCCTCCCATCCTATTGGACAAGCAGTTCTCTGACTTCACTCCTGACATCACTCCAATCATTCTGGCCGCTCACACCAACAACTACGAGATCATCAAGCTGCTGGTGCAGAAGGGCGTGTCCGTGCCCCAGCCTCACGAGGTGGGCCGTCTCTCAGCTGTCACTCCTGATCCCACCTGGCCAATCGTACAGGACAACAGGTTCATGAGCCTCAGGGGGGGAGGGTGGTGGAGTGCTCTAGCAATATAGCATGCTGATCTAAAAAAATGTGTTTGTTGTAAAATAATTGGATATTGTAGCCTGCCAAGTGGTTTGCAAGTGCATTACAAGTGCATTGCCAAGTGTTTTGCGGTACTTGTATTGTTTAATATTCATATTTATTTAGTAATGTAGCAGACACTTTTAACCGAAGCGACTTCGGATAGATGTAATTGGTTCGGCATCTTTCTCTCGCACTCTTCCAAAAACACTTTGGACCTTGGCAGTGGTACCCAGCACACCCTCACCACCACCACCGCGTCCTGCCCCCTCAGAGTCTCTGTGTCTCCTCTCCCCTCCCCTCCCATGACCCATTTCTCCTGCTAGGTCTTACCTTGGCACCTTGGCACCTTGGCACCTTGGCACGTAGCAGACTTGTGTTTGCCTTGTGTTTGGCGCTGCAGGTACGCTGTAACTGCGTGGAGTGCGTGTCGAGCTCCGACGTGGACAGCCTGCGACACTCTCGCTCCCGCCTCAACATCTACCGGGCTCTGTCCAGCCCGTCGCTGATCGCCCTGTCCAGTGAGGACCCCTTCCTCACCGCCTTCAGGCTGAGCTGGGAACTGCAGGAGCTCTCCAAGGTGGGGTACCCAGGGGTTGGTGGGGTACCGCTATGGTACCTGAAGGAACGCATGGGACAGAAGGTCATGCCGGACCACTAGTATCAGAGACGTAAAGGGGCTCTACTTTACCACCGCGTGTGAGGGGGATTAGCCATTACAAGCCATTTCTAAATCTGTACTGCCCTGTTACTTGTAAATTAGGGGTGCTTTTAACTGAGTCACAATGCTAGATATGTATGTTCTCTATTTACTTAGTAATTACTTATTAATTAACCTTTTTGGCTGATCTGTTGATCTGATTGAGGAGCATTTTTTTTTTTTTTGGATTTCTACTTGATAAGTTGCACTGTCCTTATTGTCAGAGACATGGAGCAGTGGTTGAACCAAGTCTGAGAGATTTTTTTTTAATTATTACTGTATTAGGATCCAAAAGAAATACAATAAACACAAGATAGTTAACAGGAACAAAAGGAACCGAACACTACCAGGGAACTGTTAAAGAACACAGGCTCAGACAGGAACGGTAAATCAACGCTGGTGTTCCACAAATGACTACCCAGACGGAGGGAAGGCAGGCAGTGTCACGGGCTGGCGCAGGATCGAGAAACCTCATTCCAAGCGGTTAAGAGAGTGTATTTATTTAAAGATGTTTACAGCTCTTACGTTCCTTCTCAATTACGGAATGGGAGAGTTAGCTCATCAAAATTAGCTAACTGTTAGCTTATTCGTTAGACAACCAACAATGTCCAATGTGATTGTTGACCTTTGAGGAAAGGTCTGTTGGTGGAGGTTGTACCCAGGCCTGCATTAACCTGCCATTGGGCCCTGGGGCTGAGAGGTTTCGTAGGCCCCCTGAGAGGGGATCTTACAATGAAGATGTGTAAATTATTTTCCGACATTTTGCCGTTCTCGACAGGGGGGGGTATTACGTATTTTAAGCACATAAGCTACCCCCACATAGCCACAAGGAAGCAGGATCGAACATATAAGCTGCATTACCTCCACGTAGCCACATGGGAACAGGATCAAACATATAAGCTGTAATTACTATACATAGCCATAAGGGGAGCAGGACCAACATAAAAGCTGCAATAACTACACCAGCCACAGAAGGCAGCATCTTTAAGACAGACACGGAAGCCGGAGCCCATACGTCACATAGGCCAAGCCTACTTGATACAAACGGAGCGGGAGTCCGATTTGAGGCCACAAACCCATGGCAGCCCCGTTGTCAGCCCGGGGCTGGTAGACAG
>NC_082388.1:24234503-24249467 GCF_031168955.1 Gadus macrocephalus
TGGATGGATTATTGGGGGATGGATGCTGGATGGTTGGTTGGTTGGATGAATGGATGAATGTTTTGGTTGATGGATGGAGGAATGGATGGATGGATGGATGGATGGATGGATGGATGGATGGATGGATGGATGGATGGATGGATGGATGGATGGATGGATGGATGCATGGATGGATGGATGGATGGATTCTTGGGGGATGGGTGGCTGGATGGAGTGATGAATGGAATAGGTGATGATTGGGTGGGTGGATGGATTTATGTGTGATACGTGGACAGTTTGATGATTGATAGAAAAGTGGATGGATGAGTGGAAGGATACATAGATGAATGATTGTGTATCGTCAGAATGTGTCATTCAATCACGAAGAGTTGGACCCAATTGACTTGATAAATGTGTCCAGGAAAGTGAAAAGCAGCCTATAATTGTTGTTTGTAGAATGTTTGTTGCTTGAAGAATGTTTGTTGAAGAATTGTGTGTGATGTGACTCCTGGATGTTTTCTGTCCAGGATTCGTCTGGACAGAGATCAAGCAGATGTGGGACGGCGGCTTCCAGGACTACATCCATGACTGGTGGAACCTCATGGACTTCGTCATGAACTCCCTCTACCTGGCAACCATCTCGCTGAAGATCGTAGCCTACACCAAGGTGAGGTCCCGGGTCACTCTAGCCCCCCCCCCCCCCCCCCCGAACGATAACCCTTTCATGAATCACGATATGAACATAACGCTCTGACTCATAAAACCCAAAGAATTATCGCGGTCGGGGAACCTATTTTTCTGCAAGGTTGTTTCTCGCACTCTATGAAAGTTGCAATGTTGAAGATAGAGCCCCTCCACGTTTGTCAGTGGGAGACTTTCCAAGAACCCGAGTAACAATGTTAAGTGCACTCTTAACTGGCTGTGTGATGTGAACTAACGTAGTTAGGCTGGCTTGGCGTGTGAGTGGGAGGGGTTTAGGGTGAGTGGGAGGGGTTTAGGGAGTTTTAATGGTACGATTCTAGAAAACAACGAGAGGTATGGGCTGGCCTTTATCTTTTATGTGTATTGAAATCACGATCAATCAGCATTCAGTGCAGATTTACCCAGGTTATTTAAGCTACGCGCTAGCTCGAACTTTAAACTGAAACTTTGAGTCACTTTTACGAGGACACATTTCAACGAGCCATGTTTTCCGTCCTACATATAAATACACATGAATACACACATCTACATGACCCTGATGCTGACCCCCCGTCCCCCCCCCGTCCCCGTCCCTTTGCAGTACAGCGGCTGTAAGCCCCGCCACCTGTGGGAGATGTGGCACCCCACCCTGGTGGCCGAGGCCGTGTTCGCCATCGCCAACATCTTCAGCTCGCTGCGGCTCATCTCCCTGTTCACGGCCAACTCCCACCTGGGCCCGCTGCAGATCTCCCTGGGACGAATGCTGCTGGACATCCTCAAGTTCCTCTTCATCTACTGCCTGGTACAATCACATGCAGGGCCTTTAGCAAACGCTTTGATCCAAAGCGATTTATAAAAAGTTTGTGTTTGGGGGGAAAAAAATATTCTGTTCAAAATCGCGGTATTTTACGCATGCGATAAAGAAGCGCAAAGTATTGCCATTTGTCAGAAGAAGAGTAACAACAATATATCGCTGTGGGTACAGTAAGGATGTTCATAGAAACAAGTGCCAAGCACTAACAATCGCTAGGTTAACCCATTCCCCCGTACACAACACAGATAGCTAGGATAAGATGCGACACGATGCTAGGTTCTATTTTTAAGTGCCAGGACGTACAACATCCAACATGGCGGTACGCCCGGAAGAGCCGCCCCAGCTCCACGGCCGCGGCGGTGCGATGACCGCCGGTCGGCGCGAGATGCTGACACTCTGCCCCTCCCCTCCTAGGTCCTGCTGGCGTTTGCAAACGGGCTGAACCAGCTGTACTTCTACTACGAGACCAAGGCGGCCGAGGGGAAGTGTAAGGGCATCCGCTGCGTGGAGCAGAACAACGCCTTCTCCACGTGAGTCCCAGCGCGGTGGCTCGATGGATGTGTCTGAAATGGGGAGAGTCTGAGTAGGGGTCCGTTAGTTGCCTGGCTATTGCCCGACCAAGCTCAATTGTAGATTGCACGTTGGTCTGGGGAGGCTGCTGTCATTTTCTTCAGCACAAGAGGCGTGATCAACGGGCGGAGTTCAACTGACTCTGTACGCAATTGGCTGCTTGCCGTCGTTGCCCTGTCGTCATTGTGTTAAACCAGCCAGTAGCGCGTCAAGGGGGAAAAGCCAGCTCGGGGATTGGCTCCAGTAAAGGCGGATCGGAAACAGGAAGAAAAGTATTGCTCTTCTCCAGCCCCTGCTACAGGGCGAATATAAATCGCCTGCAGAACGGGCTGGGGGTACCCAGTCTAGTCCTTTAGAGCAGTGGTCCCCAACTTTTTAACACCACGGACCTGTGTATCACGGTACTGTGATTGACAATTTTTCGCGGGCCGGTGTTACACCGTATTGTGTTACCAATCGTAAAGTGTGACACCAGGGGTCGCATGTTTTCTGCAACGTGCGCGGGCGTAAAGCAGAGACGGCCATGAAGTCGTTCACGTGCAGAATCATGCACGTGCTTTGAGCCTGGACTGAGTACACTACTAATCAACATCGTATCGCCGACGCTTAGTCGGGATGGCTTCAGTCGACTGAGAGTGCATCCGTGGCTTTTCAAAATAAAACATCTTTCAGATTCGGAGTCAATAAAACAAAAACAAGACAAGTTGTTTATTCTTTCTTGCGACCTGGTACAGCACTAGTTCACGTACCCCAAGTTTGCGGGCCGCTGCTTCAGAGCACTGGTGCTTATCTGCTCTGGCCTCAGGACCCACAAGTGTCATTAGTGATTAAGGCAAAACCCCAAAATAAATGTGTTTACCAATATTACAGTAATCAACAAGGCCTTCAAAACATGAAACAAGCTAAAAGCTGCAATAATTTGGGAAGGACTCAATGAAATAAAAAGCCATTGAAACATGAATTACATTTTCTATATTAACATAAGCTTCTTTCTGAAGATTAAAGCTGGCATATGCTCTGCCTCCCACTCAAAGTGCCCTGGGATCCCCCAGTTAAGACTGGTTTAGAGTGTTGCATTCTAGATCACATTTTTTCATCACCCCTGAGAACTGTCTCACAACCGGGAAGTGGAGGAACCTGATCGTTTGTTCTTGTACTTATTCTGTCAGTGTGTGTGTAGGTGTGGTGGTGACGTGTGTGTGTTTTTGTATTGTATTCAGTAAATAAACTAAAGTGTGTGTGTGTGCGTGTGCGTGTGCGTGCGTGCGTGCGTGCGTGCGTGCGTGCGTGCGTGCGTGCGTGCGTGTTTGAGACTCTGCAGCCTCTGTTCTGGTCCACGTTAATTCTTATCATTCTAGACATGACAAACAGAACACTGTTTCCTCCCCAGGTTATTTGAGACTCTGCAGTCTCTGTTCTGGTCCATCTTCGGCCTGATCAACCTGTACGTCACCAACGTGGACGCCGACCACCAGTTCACCGAGTTCGTGGGCGCCACCATGTTCGGCACCTACAACATCATCTCACTGGTGGTGCTCCTCAACATGCTCATCGCCATGATGAACAACTCCTACCAGCACATCGCCGTAAGACACACACCCAACACGCCCTCTCATAACATCCCTGAAGATCAGTGATGTGAAGGATAGCTCTGTGGTAGTTTGGGTGCATTGGGTTTGATACACGTTACTATATACTATAATAGTTCTGGTTTCGTAAACCCCTCAATGTCCACAGTCGACATGCAGGCTTCCCTGAGTCAGCTACCTAACCCCTAACTGCTCAATGCTTACCTCTCTTTTTCTCAAATTGAACTATCACATTGTCTCTCTGGTTCAAAGTGGCGAGTAAAAATAAGGACATAGAAGAGGTAGAGCAGTCACAGTAGGAACCAGTATGACCCAGGGTAGCCTGTACATACAATTGTCAGATGTAGCATGAATGATAATATGTGAGCGATGGTATGGGCAATTCCTCGTTGGATTCTCTCTGTCTCAATGTGTTGTATATTAAACTTATTATGCAAGGGCCAGAAGCAACAACACCCTTCTTTGTTAGAACGGGAGCGCCACTGCGTTATATTACTTCTGGGAGCCTTTCTGTAAACACTCGCCTCATTCTCACATCCATTAAAAAAATGAAAAACATGTTGGCACGACGACATTACGCCACAAATGTCTGGCGGGTTTGAAATGTGTTTCTTTCAGGACCATGCAGACATCGAGTGGAAGTTCGCCCGGACCAAGCTGTGGATGAGCTACTTTGAGGAGGGGGGCACCCTGCCCTCCCCCTTCAACATCATCCCCAGCCCCAAGTCGGCCTGGTACCTCACCTGCTGGATCAAGAGACAGGTGTGCAAGAGGACCCGCTCCCAACGCCCCAAGACCTTCGGGACCCTGGGGGTGAGTACTGGTACTACTGCTATGAGTGGCATACTACTGTCAGTATAATATACTACTATGCTAATACTACTATACTACTACTGTTCTACTACTGCTTTAAGTGGCCCTTACTACTACTACAATATACTACTATACTAGTACTACTTATGTACTACTAATATACTACTACTGATTTTAGTGGCCTACTACTACTCCTTCTACTACTACTAATATACTACTACCACTTCTACACTATGACTACTATACTACTACTACTATACTATTTTTGCTTTTAGTGGCCTCTTACTATTATTAATACTACACTACTACTACTACTATACTAATACCACTTCTATACTATTACCACTATACTACTGTTGCTATACTACAACTGCTTTTAGAGGCCTACTAATGCTATAATACTACTACTACTATACGACTACCACTGCTTTTAGTATCCTACTACTTCTACCACTACTATACTACTATTACTATACTACTACTATACTACTTCTGCTTAAAGTTGCCTACTAATACTTCTACTCCTACTATTCTACATACTACGTACATACATTTGGTACTAATGCTGTTTCAACGAGTGCAAACAATCCATGATCCCTAATCATATAACATTTTCACTACATCCATCATTGTTCTGTCTAATCAATCGTCCATAATCAATGATCATTCAATCATGACAATATCAAGTCCTACATGGCAGAAATCTATACTATTGTAGTGATTCTAATATTTCAAAAAAACCAAATGTACTTATGATATGAACGGTGTTGAGGAACTAAGGACCTCAGGAGGCAAACGCAACGGAGAATCACCGTGCAGGCTCTCGTTCGGGTAAGTCGAGGAGCGTTGTGCTTCGGTGTGGGCTCCGCTTGGCGTCCCCTGCACTCACTCCTACCCCCCCCCCCCCTGCTCACAGCTGGCCTCCCCCACCCCAACACGCCTCACCGAGGGAGCGCCTCATCTCCCAGCTGTGTGACCGTCCAGCCTTCCCAGCCCGATTAGTTCAATGACTCAACTTTCCCTCTCTGTTTGTCCGTGTGTCTTCGTCCCCCTTCCTGCGTGGCAGAGGCGGGCAGCGGAGAACCTGAGGATCAACCACCAGTACCAGGTAAACGTCGGCTCCTCGTGGGAACGTCGGCTCGGGAGGTGTGGGGGTGAACTCGGATTCACGTCATGAACTGGGGGCCTCTCAGGAAAAACGATAATCCCTGTCTGGTGGTGTTCTTCATTCACTGCTGAAGCCATTCGTATGAAGTCTAATTCGACTTTGTATTCATAATTTAAAATATGATGGCAGTCGGTCTCAATCTGGGTTCTGCTTCCTTTCCCGTTTAACATTTATATTTCTCTACATATTTGAAGGGGAAAAAAAATAATGCCGCTGTACGCGTGGATCTGAAAGCGAATAATTGGGAACCGCTAACAGTTTAAAAAGTTTCTGAAAATGTCTGCACCGTGTAGACTGGCCACTGGTCATAATAAAAACCCTTTTAAAGCTTAATTTACTCGTGTGAACAAGTCTTCATCGGTGGAATATCCCTGTAACAGTTTGGTATCCCAGCCCAGGCTCTGTGCCGTCTCCCCCCAGAAATTCTGCTGTAACACAGTAGGACTGCCAGATCCAAGTCGACTTTATGGGCGACTGAGGAGAGGTTTATCGTGCGTGTGTTTGGTGTTGTAGGAGGTTCTGAGGAACTTGGTGAAGCGCTACGTCGCCGCCATGATCAGAGACGCCAAGACAGAGGAAGGCTTGACGGAGGAGAACTTCAAGGTAACCTTTTGCTGTCTCCCGAATTTGCCCTCGACGGGGCTATGCTTTTCGTGATGTACGAGGATATATTTAGAGTAACACCTTATTGCATAACTGCTTGTGGGAACCGTAAGTTGTATTTTGATCATGCGAGCCAAATATCATCCGAAGAGCAAAGAAAATATAACGTAATATGACACCTATTTTGCAGGAAATAACATCTCGACTCTGGCTACAACCGTGCCAAAACTGCTCATACTTAAAAGCAATTCATTATTTTTTTTTTTGTCTACAACGTGTTCATCATCCTAGTCCTTTGCGTGTTCCCTCGCCCAGGAGCTGAAGCAGGACATCTCCAGCTTCCGCTACGAGGTGATGGGCATGATGAAGTCGGGGAAGTCCGCCCTGCCGGGGGCCAAGGCCAGCGGCAGCCCCGGGGAGTCGGCGCTGGCCTACCCCAACGCCGCCCTGAAGGTGACCGCCCCTTCCGCAACGGCGGCGGCGGCGGCGGGCGGCAAGGCCAAGAGCAAGCTCAACCTGTTCCGGGTCACGGCCGCCATCCTGAAGCGGGGCGGCGGCGGCGGGGGGCCCACGCCGGCCCCCCCCCTGCCGCCGGGGCCCTTCAACGGGCTGCCCAACGGCCTCCCGCCCACCGGGGCGCCGGGCGAGAGCTCCGACGCCGCAGACGAGAAGGCGGGCCAGAGGCAGAACTTCCCCCGGGACACCGGCGAGTTCAGCCTGTTCCACCGACGCCTGGCGGGCTCGGCGGGCGCCGCGGCCGGGGTCGCCCTGAACATGTACTCTTTACCGGAGGCAGCCGGGGATCCTGGGAAGGCGGAGCAGGAGGCCTGCGAGGCCCGGCAGCCGGAGGGGCACGGGGGGGGGCGGCGGGGGAGGGGGAGCGCGGACCGCAGGAAGGAGGACGGGGAGTGCGGCGGAGGGACGTCCTGGGCCGGAATGAAGCTGGACCGGGAGGAGGAGGAGGGGGAGGGGGAGGGGGAGAAGGCGATAGAGCTGGAGGAGAGGGAGAGCTTCCTGGGCGGGGAGACGGCGGAGGATGACTACGGACTGCGGGCCGTGCAGACGGGACACTCGGGAGCGGAGGAGGAGGGGCCCTGAGTGTGGGTGGACGTCAAACCAAACCACACATCAGAAGACAGACACCAGAGGACGGACAATCAAAGAAGGGATTACTTGGTCTTTTAGGTATTCTTTTGTTCTCGCGTTTTGATTGTCGGCAAATAATTGAAAGGTTTTCCATTCATAGGGGAACTTTAGATCAGCTTTGATCGCTCAAGGCTCAGGGAGGCTTTTCATTTGGAACAGCCTCCAGCGGTCTCCATACCGCTGTCAGAGATCGGACTAACCTTGATCATGCTAGGATCATATGGACGCGGGGATTGTGTCATTGGTTTCCATCAGTGGGGGGGTCAAAATATAGTTCCAGATTTTGCTATTTTCTACTGGATGTTCTTTACCTTTTATCTGTCTTATCTGCTTACCTTCTCTGGTTTTCTGTCTCTCTCTCTCTCTCTCTCTCTCTCTCTCTCTCTCTCTCTCTCTCTCTCTGAATCTCTCTCTCTCGCTCTCTCTCTCTCTCTCCTTCTCTCCTTCTATCTATCCATTCTATGTTCCTTTTTCTCTCTCTAGGGAGTGTTCCAATCGGTCTCCATTTCTGCCTCTGTCTCTTTCTCTTCATCTCCAGAACCCCAGCCAATGTTAACCTCTCAGTGTTCCCCATTTTGGCATTGTTTAAAAAAAGATACGCAATAGACATTGTATTTTGAGACCTGACCATGCCTTACTCTTTTTCTGCACTTTACATAGAAACATGTGGAATATCTCAAATATATATGAGGCCGATTTTGACCCTCAACATATCGATTTTCTATGCAAAACAAACACAAAATGATTCACCCAACGCATGAAGTTGTAAATACTCAACAGGAACTAATTAACCCGGTTTAAACAGACTTGTTTAACTGCTGTGGGAAGGGTTTGATATAGACACTATGATACCATATTAATATGTTCTACGATAGGATTAGCTCAACACTTGTTGGATTGCTTGGATGATCTCGTTGGCGGGAGAAATCTGATTCAATGCTTTGGTTCTTGCATACGTTTTGAGGGCCGATGTCAACGTAGTGACAGAAGTGCATCGAAAATAAACCCGAGAATAAATGTCAAAGAAACTGGACTTTAAATGGCATTTGAGAGCTCATAGAACCAGTCGGGAGGCATGGCGGAAACAGGACCTATTGTCATACTGTTATTTATAACCCACTATTGTGACAGACACATTCTAGTGATAAATTGTCTCACATTTCGGATACTCTGCTGTGAACATCACCCAGATAGAATAAAGATTAAAAAGGATTGGATCCAAGCCCAGATACTCTATACCAGTATAGGCTCCCAGCCCAGATACTCTATACCAGTAAAGGGTTCTTCTACGCCAGATACTCTATACCAGTATAGGATCCCAGCACAGGCAGTCTCTATATCAGTATAGGCTCCCTTCCCAGATACTCGATACCAGTATAGGTTCAAGCACAGGCACAGTGGATTTTGCAATGCCTGAATTGAGTTAAGGAGCTTTCACTTAGGAATGAGCATTCTGCTTACTGGAGCGGAAAGCCTAATGCCTGCCCATAAAACATGATGGCACTGAGCTAAAGGTGTACATTTTACCGGCTCAGCACTGAGTGAGTCATTGGTGAGCCAGCCTTTCTCTTCCAGGATAATCAGATATTCGCACCGGGTTCACCTTCACTAAAGCCCTTTCTGCAGGATTGTGCAGTCAATAATGTGGGGCTTTAAATACATCCAACACTGCAGTGGTTACAGGATGGCTGTGTACTTGTGTGGTTTCCACAGGGGGTTAGAAAAACGTAGACAGGAATTATGAAACTCTTTTGTGTGAAAATGGAATGTTCTAAAAAAGTTATGTGCAGCTCCGAAACTTTGTCAGACAAATACTCAACGGAGAGCTAATCAGAAATGAACATGTGGAATATATTTTCGGTTTCTTGTTTGCCGTCGAACATATCTTGGAAGGTGGTTCGCATAAATTACCAGCTAATAATCAGGGGTAGACTTCAGACATCCTTCAATTGTTTAGGGGGCAGGTCAGTCGAAAACAAGGTTAGGGAGCCACTGATTTAGGAGACGTTTTTATATGAAGCAGCGCACCCATGAATACAGATCCAGGTTATGCCGGAGAAGCTAGGGGTGAGAAGGAGTTCTTGCTGGAAGGACAGGGTTTGGTGGGTGACATTCAGATGGCTTTGAAGTATTTCCCAGTATAAAAACAGACTGCCCACTGCTTTGGCGAACTCTCTCCTCCAAAAAGAACATTAAGAGTTGTGCTTTAACAGAGTGTGATGTAAACCAGCAGTCGACCAAACCGCAACATTACAATGGGTATTGTTGGAAGCACCCATATGCTATCGTTATAAGTCGTCATAAGTCCGTACAGCCCTTTTCAACAGTGTGTAGTTAGATTTGGACAGCTTTTCTTTTTGGCTTCAGCCCTTTTCCCCGTCGCCTGCCCTCTTTTTTCTCTCCACTTCATCAGCATAAGGGACCTAATTAACACAGAGTTGCACTTCAATGTCCTGCATTTTTAATGTTCACCGTCGAGGGAGCAAGAGAGCACACTTAGTGTGGTGGAAGGGGGGGGGGTCCCCCGACATCCTTGCCCGTCAATATGAATGCGTATAAACACACCGATTATTCTTTGGCGCTAGAATAAGCTATTTATCCCCGAGTCTTCCATGATGCATAATCACACCTCGATTGCTTCTGCCTCTGCACTGTGACCCCCCCCCACACACACACACACACACACACACACACACACACACACACACACACACACACACACACACACACACACACACACACACACACACACACACACACACACACAGCCTCTTAGACCAACACCACTTCATGCACCTTTTCCTCCCCAGGCTGTCACTCACTTAAATCATTTTTATTATTCTCTATATTGTATTTTTGCCACAGGCTTACCAACATTATAGTGGACAGTAGATGCCTGTACATTTTTTGCCCAATGGCAGAATTCCAAGAAAACAGAAAAGATAATTGTATTTTCTCTATTTTGTCGTACCTGCTAGTTCGGCCCTAAAACTAGAATGGAATATTAATTATCTAAATCTACACGTCGTATTGGAGAAATTCTCCCATAGTCGCAGAAATATAAAATGTGGGCTTTGGTTTCTACTGAATTCTCCTTCACCATGTCAAAGAGGACAAATACATGTCGCTTTTGCCTTTCCTGCACTCAAAGCCCTCAACAACAACAAGGCCACCAGCTTACACTGTTCACACGCGCTACTCCGAGGGGATAAGGTCAGACAGGCCGAATGAGCAAGCCACTCATCGGAGGTGTTAGGAGTCGAGTGTCTCGCTCAAGCTCCGCTTGACACGGCAGAGGAATCAAACCAGCAACCTTCCAACTGGTTCAAGCCCCTGCACTCCCCCACACAGATTCAGAAAATAATGATAATGTTCCAGTAGCACGTCCCGCGCCACCGTCCCCAAGGTGGCTGCCACACTCCACCTATATATAGGTGACTTTTGCTTGCTTTGGTTGTAGAGGTTGATCGATAATGACACATGAGCTGGTGCTCCGTGATGCCATGCAGGAGATCTCCCCTGAGGCCGTGCGGTGATGGCTGGGTTAACCTGTGCTCTCTGATTGCTCAATGCACAACAGGTGTGCAGCCTCACCCCACCCATCCCCAGATTCTAATCAGCCACACTCGGTGAGGCTGCTTAAAACCGATATCATCCACACACACACTCCGCAATATAATCTATTGAATCGAACATGACCTCTGAGAGAAAATACTAAAACATGAAATTGTTACAAAAATGCGCGTGTACATGCACCCCGTATGAAATGCAATTGAATATTTATGGTATTTATCCGGTTTCACCTTCGTCGTGTCTTCCAGCCACAGAGTGAGAACGAGATGGAGATGGAGATGATGAAATATTGAACAAAGTACAGAAGCTTCTCTCATGTGGAATCAAAGGACTGCTCTGCCACACAGCCAGGTCTGCATGAAGTCCTTCAACCGCTTTTCCCTAAGACCGCCACAGAGGGACACGCACGCACACACACACATACACACACACACACACACACACACACACACACACACACACACACACACACACAGTGTTAGCTGTTGTGTTAACACACAAGTTAACAAGTAATCTCAAGTGCACACAAATGCTTACATGATGTAAAAAGCTTTTTATCAAAATGTTTTATTTCGTTTTTATAATGCTCGAGAGCCTCCAGAGCACTCAGCCTTGATAAGAATCATGAAGCTCCTTATTGGTCAGAAAGATCTATCGCTCTTCACCAGGGCAAGGCCAGCGGGTCCCCTCAGAAGCGGAGGGAAACAGAACTTCAGACTATCAAGTGAAGATAAGAATCCTCTAGTTTATTAACCGCCGTGGAAACAGGAGACACAAACATAAATTACAATGATTGCCCATCACAACAATTTATATGGAGATGAATGCAAGACGGAAAAGTGGAATGCAAATAAGAGGCCCCTTGACGCTGTAGTGTGGATTTCAGCTGACCTCGTTTGCACGGGTAATTATATATTTACTAGGTCATCCAAAGAAAATAAATCCAAAGAAAGGTCTTACAGCTAGGGTTCAGCCCCCTGATGATGGTGCCTTGAATGATGATGGGGTAAATAAATATAATTGCTTTTCCGTAACACACAACACACTAAACTGCGGGACCTTCCGTGTCTCTGACTGAACCAACGCCTCATGGGGGTTGTACTGACGTCATACTGTCCACTAGGGGGCGATGTCTGCATAAGTAGGGTCCCTGGTAACTCGGTTCCGTGTGTGTGTGTGTGTGTGTGTGTGTGTGTGTGTGTGTGTGTGTGTGTGTGTGTGTGTGTGTGTGTGTGTGTGTGTGTGTGTGTGCGCAGGGCCGAAGGACTGCGGGGGAAAGTGAGGCAGTCCTGGGGGGGCCCAAGGTAGAGGGGGGGCCCACGGCAATATGTTAGGAGTCGCACACGGCCACGTCTCCTACCCCCCCCCCCCCCCCCCCTCAACAATTGTTCTCTACCCCCCCCCCCCCCTCAACAGCGCAGGGGGGGGGGGGGGGGGCCATCAGTACCTCTTGTATACAGGGCCCAGGATTTGGTGCAACAGCCCTGTGTGTGTGTGTGTGTGTGTGTGTGTGTGTGTGTGTGTGTGTGTGTGTGTGTGTGTGTGTGTGTGTGTGTGTGTGCGCAGGGCCGAAGGACTGCGGGGGAAAGTGAGGCAGTCCTGGGGGGGCCCAAGGCAGAGGGGGGGCCCACGGCAATATGTTAGGAGTCGCACACGGCCACGTCTCCTACCCCCCCCCCCCCCCCCCCCCCCCCCCCCCCCTCAACAATTGTTCTCTACCCCCCCCCCCCCCTCAACAGCGCAGGGGGGGGGGGGGGCCATCAGTACCTCTTGTATACAGGGCCCAGGATTTGGTGCAACAGCCCTGTGTGTGTGTGTGTGTGTGTGTGTGTGTGTGTGTGTGTGTGTGTGTGTGTGTGTGTGGGCAGACTTTTTTTTTTAATAAGAATTAATAATTGAATTGTTTATTGTTTTTTAATACATTAGATGCTTATCCCGATCAAATCGAATATCTGGCCATGTTTGCCCAGAAATTGCGTCCAAAAACGTTATCCATTGTGTGAAGGCGGAATGTGATTCAGGGGGTGAATATAGGCTCTCTCTTGGTCGTGCTCCGCGGTGCTGACGCCGATAATTGCGCCTCCGCATTCCATCTGGATGACTTCACAACTGCAGTTCAACTCCAAGGTTCACCCTCAAGGGTTAGGTAAGCCTTTCAACTTGACAATTCAACTCACGCTGTCAATTACTCAAAACACTGCATCAACTTTGTGCTAGTTCAAGAAAAAAATAATAATAGCTTTCCTTCTGTTGCACACTAATGGGAATACAGTGAATGCGGTATCTAACTTTCTGAGTTTTGTTTTAATTATTTAATTATTGAGATATCAATTATTTGTGCTGAGATGTTATCAACATTACTATACTATACCACGCTAATTTTACAATTCATATTTTAATTTTTTCCACTCCCTTGCAGTGGAGCGAAGCGTATTGAAATGTTCAAACAAAATGTTTCTCCCAGTATTCTTGGATGTAAGTCTGGAGACTGAGGGACTGCTTAATGGTCACCAGGGTCTTTTATCCCTCCGTCTGTGTTTCAGGCCACACATCTACTGTCATCATCAGCTCCTCTTCACGCTGTCTTCAAGTTCATAGTCTGAGGGACTGCGTAATGCCGGCCACGAGTTGGCTCTCTGTCTGTTCCCTTCATCTGTGATTCTCGCCACACGTCCAACATCATCCTCGGCTTTTCAAGGAGCCACATAGTCAACAAGGTCTCCAGGCTATTCTGTCGTTGTGATGGTAATGTTTAGGGAATCTTTCCAGTCTATCAGTCCACTGCTATTTTTGAAATTGATCTTTAAATTACTTTTTCCTCTGTTATATTTTCGTTTTTTTCCGATATTGATTCATTCACATATCGTGAGTCAGTGGTGTGGTCGACCAGCAGGTTGATTCATCAAACATTTCTTCGCAGCACAACTTTGCTGTAACAGTACCTTCCTACTATCGGACATCGCAGTGCAAACGAATGAAGTGCCAGTGGATGGAACAAAGAGCCACAGGCTGCAGAAAATGAATGGGCCCCAAGTCACTATAGTGTCTAATGGCCACAGCTGTATTTAAACCCAGAATGTTGTGGGGCTCTCGCCCTTTGACCCCATATGCCTCCGGACAGCAGAGGTCAACGCAAAGATAAAGTGTGTTTTGTGAAACCAAAGCTATGTGTTTCAGTTATGAACTGGTTTGAATACGAGCATTACGTGTTCAGATGAACATAATAAAACGCGTGGCTGAAAGCCCACGCCGCACATTGTTGTATTTCAAGCTACTTAGTCAGGGGAATTAAATCGCTGTTGCTCAAAACAGTTGCTCTCTCACTGTTGAGCATTTCTCTAGAGTTTTCTCTACTACGTTCCAACATTCACTACATTCATCGATAGTGATGGAACATTCACATTCATGATTGACACCAGAGTCAGGATATGAAATCTACATTATATAATTAGTTCCTCCATATATGCATAATGGATGCTCCTTATTAGTAGTATAGAAGTAGGAGCTGTAGTCGTAGTACCAATACAAGACGTGGATCTGTGTGCGACATGGGATTAGTGTATTAGTGTTGGTAAGTGACGTCATTAATCAGCAGTGTGGACGTGACAGAGGCTCCAGACACAACATCAAGGCCAGCTCTTCTCCAGCCATGGCTTCAGGCCAAGTTAGCCACCCCAAAGTGTGTGTGTGTGTGTGTGTGTGTGTGTGTGTGTGTGTGTGTGTGTGTGTGTGTGTGTGTGTGTGTGTGTTTGCTTGTGTGCGGGCATGCATGCGCTTATGTGTGTGCGTGCGTGTGCGTGCGTGTCCGTGTGTGTATGTGCATGTGTGTGTGTGTGTGCAGAAATGCGCTTGTATGTGTGCGTGTGTGTGTGTGTGTGTGTGTGTGCGTGTGTGTGTGTGTGCGTGCGTGCGTGCGTGCGTGTGTGCGTGTGTGCGTGCGTGCGTGCGTGCGTGCGTGCATGCGTGCGCGTGTTGGGGGGGATGATGGAGTGAGGAAGAAGGAGGATGGAGGAGAGGTGGAGGCAATG